>NC_092698.1:21579308-21879308 GCF_964275005.1 Diadema setosum | reverse complement strand
GCTGATGGACACACAATTTGGGAAAGGAAAGAACTACAAGGCATACACCTGTATAAATCTACCTGAATCAAGCCCATCTTCAGCCTGGCGTAGTTGGTAAGTGTATATTCTGTGAAGTGGACACTAACTCCCACTTTAACACTATATAAATTTACAGAAGTCCAGAGTCTATGAATGAATGGATACCCTCATCATCATAAGGTCTCCAGCCTCCTGGATGATAGTACTTACTACCTGTAAATTTACTTTATACATGTACAACTTTTCTTTCACTTTGTCTTTGAAACTAAGTTTGATAATAACTTTCCTGTGTCGTGTGACCAAACCCAGCACGGCAGCAAAGCAAGGCAAAGGGACTCGCTGACAGTGACACTGTGCACCGTCACCGGGTATTTCCCCTATTATTGGCTTATGTGACGCTTTACTGGATGGAATGGCATTTGAAAGGATCTAGGAAAAATCACTGGATGGAATGACATTTGAAAGGATCCAGGATTCAGTACGGAAAATCAATGGATGGCAATGGATACTCAGTATAGATCTAGTGAGTATTCGATATCATGATGAACTCACATTCGCCGCTGTAGAGAAGACTCCGTAGGGAAGGTTCTGAATGGGGAACTGGCAATCAGCACCATACTGAATGAAAGAAGGCGCCATTATTATGGTGATCACGGTTGATGTACACGCGTCTAACTTTTCAAGAAGAGTAAAGGTGAGACCCTAACCTATGATGTGGTCCAGAAAGGTGCGAAAGTGTGAGATAGGTGGAATATTACTCGTGGGACGATACTGCAGCAGCGGATTTGAGCCAGACGAGACGGACGTACGGCCTACACGTAGCTGTAGTTGAGCGGACAGATCGTGCGAGTCGAGGCACGCGAAGTCTGCAGCTGCGTGCATGGAGTGTGCATGTGAGCGCAACCCCACACGATACCCTCGATGACCTACGGAGTGCAACATGAGCCTTTCTTCTTTTATTTCCTAATGGAAATTTATTCAGTGTCAAAATAATCTCTAGACCGTTCTATAACTCCATCAAGTATACATCCACATAATTATGGAGGATAAAATATCATAAAGGTAAAAAGTAAGTAGAAGTTACATAACAGAAAAACCTGACAAAATTGATCAATAACGTTGGATCTACACATTGCACACGACTTCTGGCTATCTATTTATGCTGTAGACTATTTGCCATCAAACCCATCCAGACCAACGCCTCACAATAAAAGTAATTAAGACATGTTCGTGCACGCTGGATACACTATAAGTATAAGATGCAATCAAATATGAAGTTTTCGTCATTATTTCGATATGAACATGATTACGATAAATACACGGCTACAGCCTACTTCATTAAATTATTTGCTCTTTTATCTTGATGGCAAAAGACATGTAGACTCAATTTTTGATTTGTTTTTTTTTTTTATTACAGTGTACTAAATTGATGTAAAATTAGTTTCAGTTTTGATTACCAAACTACGAGGTTGAAGACATAGGCCTACAAGGATAATGTTATGCCAACATTATTGCTGAAGTGTTATTGTTATTTTTGTTATTGTTATGCGATGTAGAATGGTTAAGATACAAACTACATATCATAAAGACAATGAAATCCAATCAAATTCTATCACTCAACGATCAGAGGAAAAACAGCTAACCCTCCTTTAATCCATAGGTAACGTGCAGCCATTAGACCAAAGTAAACTATAGACCAATCTAATGTGGGTTAGTAAGTTTGAAGCAAAAAGCTGGTTGCACTACATGTGTGTTCCCAATTCTTTTATGAAGTACTGAAAGTGTGTGTGTTTGCACTAATTCTTAAATAAATGTGAGTTTGCAAGCTGGAAAGCCAACGCAATGATGTGCCGTTATGGGCCCTAGTATTCCAGTGAAGAAGTTTTGTGTGTGTGTGTGTGTGTGTGTGTGTGTGTGTGTGTGTGTCACAAATAATGACTTTGGTTTATTCCACGGTATGATACTTGTCTATATCATTAGGTTTTTCATCAGAAAGTTCCGTGGAAACAATATATATTGCTCGCTGATGTAATTTACAATATACAATATAATCTTTCATCCTTATTATTTGATAATGCAAAAGCATATTGAAAATTTACGGTCATCTGCTCTTGCCCATATCTAGCCCATGCACATTAGGCATAATGGTGTGTAAGTTTGTAGTGAATGGTACACTTTGTACTAGAAAATTCTCAAAATTACTTTCGCTTTCCATACACATACACATACGGCCGCGTGATGACGCGAAACATGCGCACTGCACCCAGATTTTTCTGTGCCTCTACACCTGTCATCATGGCACAGGTACGCGAGTCGACTGTCTTGACCAATTAAAATTCGCTGTGCTCACACACCTCAAATTTTGCCCAATCAGAGTTGCATTATGAGCACACGCCTACATTTTTGTTTCCTACGAAGAAGTTTTTATTTGTTTTTCAAACAAGGTCAGCGGACAGTGTTGTTGCCCAACTTAACTATTGGAAGGATTATCACGGTGATGCAAACAATGACCGATTACAGCTCCATTTTACAATATCACAGTGGCTCAGATCTCCAACGAATCAGAACAGTTGCAGACCAAAAAGAAAACCACAAAACGTATCACTTAAAGGGGAGGTCCTGTTCTGGTTGATGATGGCACGTCGGGATGAAATTTTTTGGCAAGATAATGAGAAACTACTTATGAAATATGAAAGAGCATTGAAATTTATGGGGAATTCAAAGTTTGTTTGACAAAAATTGGTCTAGAAATGGCTGAGAAATGCAAAAATACGTCGTCCGATTAAAAGTGTGGGTCCCACACTTTCCCTGTGATACGACCTTACCTCCCTCTACCGTTTGAATTTGACTACATTGGGCTTGGGCTTTTTCAACCGTTATCTTCCGCACACGAGAGCGATGTGTACCGCACGCGATTTTTTTTTCCGTAACCCTAACGCGTCGAAATTGCCAATTGTGTCACTTGAGCGAAGACTATCAGTGTACTTGGCTGGTTTTGTACGCATGCGCTTGGACTTCTACTGTACAGTATGTACACATATACCAGTGGCACGGTCGTCTGCTAACACAGAATCAGATTCGAACATAACAGCGGGTTTGTGTGTAGGTGTGTGTGTGTGTGTTTAAAAAAGAAGGTGATTCAGCAGCACAAGTGTGTGCGTAAGGCAGATATGGATTGGCTTGAAGTTACTAAGTAATCAGAAAGCCTTTTCTGAGATATTCATGCAGAATTCTATGTCAAGTAATACGCTACGCATGGTATGATGTGTATATATAGGCCTATATTGTACTGTGTGTAAGAAAAATATGATTTAGAAGCACAAGAGATAAGAATTCGGCTGCTTATTTTGTTCAAATTCATTTCATTGTAAACATGGGCCTGAAATATCGATGAAATTCTAATGAAGAATATCATTTCTGTATTATTCTGTTCGCACTGCAAGTATACACTCAACAGTAACACGTTCCCATCAATCGAAGTTCCAGAGGAAAATGAGAAGTGAGGACACAAGTCGTACATGGTAAATTGGAGCTTTATTCGAAGACGTTTCACATGAGCAAGCCATTTAGCAAGTATATCATTTTACAAAACTCAGCACTCAGTATATCGTGTACAACATAAGCAGGGAGGTGACTCACCTTGCTGGTATATTAGCAGGGAGGCGAGACTAAAATTCTCTCACCTCCCTGGTACACGGGAGGGTGCCTTTTTCAATCAAAGTTACAAATCACTGGTCACTTTCACTGACAGCGATCACTTGTGTTCAGATTATTTATGGGCTGCCTTACGCGGCAGCCTCAAAAGTGGAGTGAGCGTCAGGTGGTGTCCGTTGACAAGCCACGAATGATTTTTTTTTTTTTGGGGGGGGGGGGGTAGGATAATAGTGCTGCTTGATATAATGATGTGTACTAAGGCCGTGAGGTAAAAGAAATTTCATTTCAATTCAATTCAATAAGCCAGTTCGGAGATAGCTCATGTGCACATGGGTACAAATGACCTTTCATTTTTCTCAGTTGGTTAGGCACTTCACTCAATTCAAAGCGACATAATGTAGCAGCTTGCCCAACATATCAATTTATGGAACTCGTATTCTAACAAAGATTGAACCTGTGTAGATGAAGTGACCAGAATGGTTCGTAAATCAACACTTTGGGAAGCATCTATTTCATTGTGCTGTTTTAAATACATTAACAAACTTTTTCTGTTAACATTGCCAAATACCAGGCTTGCTGCCAGGTGGATGTACTGGCAGGCACCATTTATAAGGACCATGAATAATCATAGCATTACAGATGCTTATCTAAGTGAAATTAAAAACCAACCTGTCTCTCGGTACAAATGACCTTTTTCTGCTCATGCTCAAACTGGAACACCGAACTGGCTTATTCGATTTTATTGTCCGTTTCTGGAAATTTGTTTTGTTAGCGTGCACACAAGTTACATCAATACATACAATATACAGAGCACACGTGTAACATGGATACATAGACATGATAAACACACAAGAGATATACAGCAGTGACTATGTCAATGTCATTTCAGAAATATGACATTAAAGAAATATTAATCTGTATAAATCAACGTTGTGTTGGGTGTGGTGTGCATTAACATACACAAGTGTGTAAATATGTATCAGATTTATAATAACTATATAAAACTTTTAAACAATATAAATTAATACATCTTTACGTCTAAATAAGTGATTGTATATATCTCGAAGACTATTTACGTGCGTGTGTGTGCGTGTATATATGTGTATACGTGTGTGAACGTACAAAAATGTAAGTCTATGTTTTTTGACAAAACCGTATGAATTACATCCATACGATTGTTCTTTTTTTTTTTTTGTTTTACAACAGCTGAGATAATAGTAATTTGCTAGTCAACTGTTAGGATGGCGTTAACAGCTGTCTGTGAAGGGTTAGTGTATAGGATCACATTTGTATAACATATAAAATCTACGGTTTAAAGATGTTAAAAGCAATGACAGTATTCAATGAAACATTGTGCCAACATCCATGTGACGTTTACATGAATGGTTAGTCCAGCGTGGCACGACATAACTACGTGCATGTATAAGGTTGAGCCAACATTGGTTCGAAACCAAGATGTTGACTCCACTAGGAATTAATCACCTACACAGTGTTCAAAAATTCATTCTGCCCCCCTCCCCCGCAGAAAAGTGGTGTTTTGATGTGCTCGTCACTTAATTTATGAAGAGTATTTTTGATAATTTTCTCCTTCGTAGGCATTTGTAAAGATATTGAGAAATTTATTTGAAATGTATTTTCCATGATGTTTTGATGAAGTAATAGAACTGATGTCACAGAGGTTATTTGTAAAATATTTGGAGTGATTACTAAAGAGGATGAATTTAAAATGGAATACTAACATGTATTTTAAAGGTCCTGTTTACCGTTGAGAACAGTGATTTAAAAAGTAATGTTCAAGATATCACTTTTGATGCATGTGTAGGTCATTCCACATCCCACCATATAAAACGTTTTCAATAAAGCATGAAAAATAAGGAGAGATCACTATTTTTCTCACTAAACCATAACTGTAGACGGTTTAATCTGGAAACATTTATATTATAACTATTGTACACATTTTGTATATCTAAAAATACATAACATCGATGATAATGGTTCAAATATTTACATTGGTTGTTTCTATCCCTAACGCACATTTAAGAACTACTTTGAAGCACCAATGCTGGGTTTTTGTTTCATATGCAAAAGGTAAATGATGCCTTTACGTTAGAATATGAAATTTTGCATACATGTACTTTCTTTTCTATTCTCTTGTATAGGAAGTCGCTGGAAACGTCATAGATTGCCTGATTTTCTTGATCGATTATAATTTGTTGAAAATTAGAATGATACCTTTCTTAAGAAAGTTTTCCTCAATCTTTAACCAATAATATTTTCTTATTTGCCACTTGAGGTTTTTTTTTTTTTTTTTTTTTTTTTTTTTTTTAAGAAGTTATCTTTAGTTTGGACTTCCCCTTACTTTAGGTTTCAAATACAGACCTGTAAATTCATCTATTTCAACGTTTGACGTTGTATCTCAGATCAGCAAAAGTTGTCGATTTCTACAGCCTGGATGCATTAGGATGCGTGCAGAAAATGCACAGAAATTGGTTAGGAAAAACATATATCACTAATACTAAAGTAGTCATATGAACGGTTGAATTGGCAGAAAGGGATGGAACAAACTTATGAACATCCCAGCTAGCAGACGGAGGTCAAAAAGACGTCTCAATTTGGTCGCAACTACATGGTCAAAGTTGTCGCAAGTCTGAAAATGACCAGAAAATGACGTAATTTCAACGTCTCTTTGAAACTAATTTATCACGTCATGTCATGGACCTCTTGATGTGTTACGTCAGTTTTGCGACGTATTTATTACCTAATATTGGTGACATATTGATGACATAAAATTTACGTCAATTTTGCGACGTAATTTTTACGTCATAAACGTATTAATGACGCAATCTACGTTGGTTTGCAACGTATTCATAGCGTTATTTAAATGACGTCTTAATACCGTAATATATACTTTGTTTTACAACGCATTTATGACGTCATATCAGCGACGTATTATAGTGAAATTTTCTTCAGTTTTGCGACGTATTTATGACGTCAAATTAGCGACGAACTAAAGACGTAAAATTCAAGTCAATTTTGTGACGTATTATTCATGTCGTATTTACGACGCACTAAGTGAAGTAAAATTTACGTTGCTTTGCGATGCATTTATCACGTCATATTAATGACGTATTATAACTTGAAATTTAGGCTACATTGTTTTGGGACGTATTTATGACGTTATATTAGCGACATATGAACGTTATGTTCACGTCAGTTTTGCGACGTCCTTGTGACGTCATATAATTAGGCCTACGAATTATAGAGTGTTATAGTTATATCAGTTTGCTTTGCAATGTGTTTAACGTTAAATTTACGTTGTTTTGCGACGTGTCTATAACGTTGCATTAGCGACGTATTAACGTTATGTCCACGTCAATTTTGCGACGTCTTTATGACGTCATTTTATTAGGCCTACGAATAGTTTTATAGAGTTATATTGGTTTGCTTTGCAACGTATTCATCACGTCATATTAATGACGCATTATAACGTTAAATTTACGTTGTTTTGCGACGTATTATGACGTTATATTAACGACATATGAACGTTATGTTCACGTCAGTTTTGCGACGTCTTCATGACGTCATATAATTAGGCCTACGAATTATAGTTTTGTAGAGTTATGCCAGTTTGTTTTGCAACGTATTTATCACGTCATATCAATGACGTATTATGACGTTAAATTTACGTTGTTTTGCGACGTATTTATGACGTTTAGCGACATATTAACGTTATGTTTAAGGCCTACTAATTATAGAGTTATATCAGTTTGCTTTGTGACATACTGTCGTCAGAATGACGACATTATCACGTCATTACTGTCGTCAGAAAGACGTCGAAACTGTCAACAATAAGACGAATTTTTGTTCAAATGGAAGATATAAAGATGACGTCATTATTTAGACTTCAGAAAGGCGCAATAATTGTCGTTTGTTTAACGTAAATAAGGAAAGAAAGCAGACATCATTTAGGCGTCTTAAACTGACGCCAGAAAGTCGTATTTCTGCTGAAATGGATGACGTCTAAAAGACGACATATTTGTGACGTCTTTCTGACGTCTGGGTTGTTATACAAAGACGTCATAAAGACGTGTAAATTACTAATTTAAAGACGAGACTGACGTCAAAAAAATCTTTTAGACGAAAATAAACAAAGATACTGGACGTCATATTAACGTTTCAAACTGACGTCAATATGTATTTTTGCTCAAATGGAAGTTGTCCAAAAGACGTCATTGGTGGTCATATAAGAGTCTTCTTAATGACGTGTAAATAATTCTAAAGACAAGATGTACGTCAGAACGTCATGAGCACGTCGTTTACACGTCAATTCATGACTTTTTAACGTATATTGGAAAAGAAAACAAGGAATACATCTGAAAGACGCCTTTTCTTCAAGAGCAAGGGAAATGGACGTCATTTTGACGTCATTTTGAAGTCGTGGCAAGTTGGTTTATCAGTATTTCAGTTTAAGATCTAATAAAGCGCTTGTGAGCACCTCAAGGTACAAATCATGATAAAAATCTAACCTACCCTACTCCTGCAAATGTCCTAAGCCTTATATCTACGTCTACCACCTATTCATATATAGTTGCTAGCATTGTTGTATCACGTTTAAGGGGAAAAATTTGTAATGCTTTATGACATGGTTGCTAAACTAGGTCACAGCAGGCTCAATCTTGAAATATATAAATATGTGTTCATAAAACACGCTGAAGTTTGAATAACAAACATTTTTTTTAACAATAGAGTGCTTCTGGCACTTTTATGATTATAACCAGAATGTTTACTTTTTCAGACGTGAACAACGACCAGCTGTGACCTCGCTTTCTTTTCTTTCAGAATAACTCTTGATTACGATTTTTACGTTAGCATACACGAAACTTTGCAAGTAACGATATACTGCACACCTACCACACCCACACAAACACATAGACACACAAACACACAACACACATTGCACGCACTCGCACATACACACAAAGACACACACACAAAGTGCATGGAAGGTTTTCAGGCGCCCGCCGTCGAGTTTTCGGTGCAAACACACACACACACACACACATTGCAACATTGCTGATAGATTCCGTACTTTTGTCCAGGCTTGGTATGGAGCTATATAGGACACCATAATATGATGGCTAACATCGTTTAAACGTATATCAGTTTCCTATAAATGCATATTATAAAAACGCGTAAGTATAATCTGTGACTCTGCACAGATGCTTAAATTTGGCTTATATCGGGTAGATTAATTTTCTTTTGGTTATCCTTCACCATTAGAATAAATGAAATTAATTTGTGCCAAATAACAACACATTATAACACGATCGTTTCAAATCGCTTCCACAAATGTGTGTTTATACTCATAAACTCATGAACCCACCTGGGAATCTGATACCAGTTTATGCTAGGTGATTGTTTCTATATCTAATATATTATATCGATCATGAAGTTTCATAAAAAGTTACGAGTATAACAAGAACTCGAGTTTTGGAGCGCGCTCGGTAACCAGCTAACACGTGTGAATGCGGCTAGTGTTCTTATAAACAAACAAACAAACAAACAAATCAGTGTTTTAATATTCAATCATTTATCTTCATTATTTCATTGAATCGACTTACAATAAGGGTGCTAGGCCATGTGGGCATTGAAGGGAGGGATCGAGTAGGAATATATTGATAGTCGCAATGCTTATTATAGACTGATGATAATGATGAAGCTGAAAATATGCAAGAGATTTCGTGAAGTTGTTGATGGATTGGTGACATGAAAAAAAAAAAACAAGTATTGATAAGTGCAATATGGTGGAGGAAGATTGCTTGTGGTAATTTGTATACGATGGTAATACGAGTAGCAATTATGGTGATGATGATGATGATAAGATGATATCCAGTTGTGAAAAAATAAATGATAGTAATTTTTTTTTGTTTTTTTTTTCCCTCACTGGGATATTTATTATTCTCTTTTGTAATACATCATATTTCAAATAACATCATACTTTTTCGAATTCAATACAATATAATATACATCAAGAAAAAAGGTGTCTAAAGAGACATCATTTTTTCTGAAACACTTGCAACTTGTGATTATTTCTTGCAATAAATTTCTCTTTATCATAATATTCCCTTATACTATATTTACATAAATCAAAATGAGGTATTATTTTTCTTATTTTGTGTTTATGGTCGATCCCACAGAACTCTTTTCTGTGATCGATATCTCAGTTTTATAATCTAATTGAAGCAATGACGGTAGTGATGATTGCTTGATATTAAAGGAAACCAAATCCCAAAAGAGCAATATGGATTGAGTGAACGCAGCAACATTAGTGAAAGTTTGAGGAAAATCCGACAATCGATGCAAAAATTATTCATTTTTATAGTTTTGATGTTGTAATCACTGGATAAGGAGACTACTAGAGTCCATGACGTCATGTGTGGACAACAATGTAAAGAAAACACGAAGAGAATTCCACAAAGAAATCATTTTTCATGAAAATTACACATTCCATCAACCTAATTGATACTGACATAAGTTCATATCATCCCCCCTACTGTCTGAAAGCGGTTTTTATAGTATCCCCTTATCCAGTTGTACCAACATCAAAACGTTAAAAATGCATAACTTTTGCATCTTTTACAATTGTGCGATTTTCCTTTAACTGTCACTGATGTGTTTTACTAATGTTGCTGCTTTCACTCAATCCACATTTTGGGTTTGGGTTTCCTTCACTGATGGTCGTTTTGGTAGAGGTAACGAGGCACTTGATGAGGAGAACTATAGGGTTGGCAATGATAAAGTAAACATCAAAAAATATAGACCTATCATCTATATTGATAGATCAATTCAAACCGTACGTGATATTAGAATGAAAATGAGTTGCTGTTTGCTTTATAAATGCTGTTTCAAAATGCCTTTATAAAGCTGATTGAATTAATATATTAATATAGAGATTTTATCGATCGAAATCGATGATTACTCTCCCCCAGCTTCTCTTCCCTCCCCATCTTCATCTTGGATGTTAGTGCATGAGAATTTAATCATATATATCTTGATCTACATGAACCTGAACTAAAAAGGAGCCTACTACGCCTTTCTGAATCATTTTTTTAAAGCACAATCGTCGTGAGGTTGGAGAAGACCCAAATTAACCAAGTAGTGTATTCATGTTACCCAATTAGACCTAATGCCCACTTCGAATCTGATTCTGCGTGGCTTAATAAACATGATCAATGTTAACAACAGCAATTGCTGCAGTTGTACGCCTATATAGGCCTATATAATACTTATATCATAATTCATTCCAAGCTTAGATTTCCAATTTACTTTTGCAAGATATTGATGAAAACTTCGAGTTTGCATCTTAACAACAATTTGTACTCTATGACTGAATTTCTCTTTTCTAATGTTTTCATCGAGACGCTCAGCGCTTAGAAACATTGTAATAAGCGCTTTATAAATGATATTCATTATTATCATTAACAACGCAAGTCTTGCGAGACAAAGGAAAAGTGTCAGCAGACGGCGAACAAAACCACAGGAATACCAGTAGTGTAAGCAGACGGCAAAGCAGAACGCGATGCCGATGGCGAAGTGGAAACACACACACACACAAACACACACACACACACACACACACACACACACACACGCACACACACACACACACAAAGCCGTTGTTATGACAGTTCACAAGGCGGCGTGCCATTCTCACATTCTAATCTGATTCTGTGGTTAGCAGACGACCATGGTACTGTATACAAGAAAGCAACACGAGTATCGCAACCAACTAGTACACTGATAGTCTTTGCTCAAGTGCCACAATTGGCAATTTCGACGCGTTAGGGTTACGGAAAAAAAAATCGCGTACCGCACGGCTTGGTCTGGGAGGTTGACCTTTTCACCTCCGTGAATTTGGGAGAGAGACGGCGCGGCGTGGGAATATTGCGTAATCATGGGGGTTCATGGCACATTTGCAGAACTGTATGCACGTCGCGTGTGTGTGGAGTTCTGTGATCGCACTGCGCTATACATGTATATCAGCCGTCGCGTCGTTCCGTTTGTTTACTTGAGGGCACAGTCTCCGTTCCTCGGTGTGATGCTGCGTATAGAGCTCTACGGATTCCGACGCGACTCGAGAGCAACTAAAACAATTAGGTTTTGCAAGACGAGGTATACATACGTCTCCGACCCAGAAATCTCGCAAAAGAATATAGAACCTTTCGAAATGAGGCGTAAGGGACAACGAAGGGATCGCGATTATTGAAACTGGACAAGATGCATGCCTTCATCCCGTAGAAATGAACCGACGCGACACCTGGATCTACCGACCCCAGCTCGCGATGTCCTGAGTGAAAAAGTGAGTATACAGGCATTGAGTTTAGAAGTTAGTCAGTCCGACCCATCTTTATCCGTGTAAGTGCATGATGTGAGAGCTTGAAGTTTATCTCGTGAAGAATATCCTGTGCCTGCTAGAAAAGATGTATGTAGGATGACCCACAAAAGACTTGATTAGTTTATTTTTTCACCTTGATTTTCAAGGTTTTTTGCGTGTAAAAAGTTCAGAAAAATAGATTTCTAAATAATGAATTTCGCAAGGAGTAATCGGCCAAACGAGAATGAAGTAGGGTCCCTTATGCCGAGGGTTCGTTGATCTGAAAATGAAATAAATTTCCTTATTCTGAAGCGTCCATAGTATTCTCAAGATTATGTGTATCGATCCGAAAACGAAATAAAGCTCGTTATTCCAAAAAGGAGATTCGTTAGTCAAAAATGAAGGAATGTTCGTTATTAATTCTAAAAGTGAATAATATGTGCCCAAAGAGAATGGGGAGGGGTGATTATAATTTCTGTCGAGTATAGTTTACATGAGATTTGGAAGGGGATGATCTACACTGTACTTCTAGGTAGTATCAGAAACAGGGGAACACAATGGCGTGGCAGCATTACACCCTCGTCGTGTCATTTTCTTTTCCCTACCTTTGAGTAGCCCCTATTTATAATAACCGTTTCTACATCATATTACATAGCTCAGCCTTATGATGTAATTAATCTGTCATATCATAATCATAAAAATGAAGTATACAATACCTGCAACATAACGACTAACATGGCCGTTTGGCGGAGGTTCAGTGGTCCGATGCATCATGATTATGTGCGTGTGTTTGCGTATCATTTTCATTCAATTTTCTCTGCGTAGTATCCTATACTTTTTTATATGTATTTTGATTTGTCTGCTTTTGTTTTCAAAGCTCTTCAATTACTGTTTGTTATTATTAAATTGACTGAGACGCTATATGCCGTAGAAGACTGTAGGTTATTCATTCACTGTGTCAGTTTTGTCCATCTATGTAGATCGTATACATATTGTACATAGATCCATCATGATGAATTGCTGTTTGCTTTGATGTGCCCTTTTCTTTGAAGTGTGCTGAATAATTATGAAAGTTATAATAGATGGAAATATGATTTTTTTTTTATTTGACAAGCTATAAGATGATTTGCAGGTTGCATAATTCCATTTCCATTTCATAATTTGTTATCACAGTCAGTGGGAGCAGCTTCATGTCACGTTCTAAAACTTTTTAGGATGTTATGATTATGTTCCCCGGATGAATCCCTTCTGAGAAGAAAAAAAAAAAAATCTTCAGATGTATTTTTTTTCTCAAAAGGGATTCATCCTGGGAACAATGTGTGTATAATTTTTCATAGATTGTCGGTTATGAATGCAACCAATGTCTTTTCCTTTTACACTTTCATCATAACAAGAAGTAGGCTATGGATACTCTACATCTCAAATGGCACTTTAGTGGTTTCTCGGGACCTCTGAAAATGAAATCAGACCACCAAACTTCTAAACAGTTTATATAAGTATTTTGACGGTTCCATCGGAGAACTGTGTCGAAAAAAAAAAATGCTTCCTTTCATTGGTAGGCCACGATACATTTCTTTTTTCGGGACATCAAAATGCGAATTGAACGTTTTTGTAAGCGATACGAACAGGACACCAAAAATAAATGAATAAATAAATAAAACTCCAGTTTGTCTCGGAATTAAGCTGTGAAAACTCAATTGATTCCATTAACAGGGAACGCGGGATATTGCGATGAATCATGGTAGTCAATGAGATACGTTGTATTATACCCGACGTTACTCTTTCAATATACGTTCACGCGTGAAAAAAGAATGAATCTTTAATTCCACTGTATCAATTTTTTTATAGATCTCAGGAGCAAATCGAGAAAAGACAGGAATGCGCATTGGAAGCCAGTCACCAAAGGTAATGTTATTCTAGTAAATATATAAACAAACATGACCTGTTCTTTTTCGCATTGTGTGTGTGTGTGTGTGTGCATGTGTATTTGTGTTTTTGTTTTATTTTGTTTTGTTTTTGTTTTTTGTCTGTAGATTGTGAAAACACGTAAGGCCTATATCGGCCTATATGACGCTTATTTTTATTCCGCGAATTTCTTATTAGTCAGAATGGAAGGCATTGTGTGAATATCATTTTACTCTGGTACATAAACTAGGGGATGTGCGATTGAATCGTATATTAGTTGAAGAAAATATCTATTCATGGAACCATGGTAATAAAATTATATATGAAAATGTTTCTGTTTTGTTCTTTATTACACAGGCAGATGTGTTCAACCAAAACAAAAAACAACAAAAAAACAACAAAAAAAAAAAAACACCAAAAGAATTGGAGAGGTTCGGACATGCCGATTTTCTATGCCCGGCCACGAAGTATCGCCAGAGACAGTCGCTTTATCCATCTGTCTTGCTCCTGAAAAGTTTCTTCCTCCACCTCTCCGAAGTTCGGCCGAGCCCCTTCACAGCCTGAACGTTCCTGGCGAAAACCATGCCCAGCCCGAGGCCTGTCATTCCATCTGGCCCGCTGCTACCCACAACCCACCTGTCTGAAGAGTTGAACATTGGGGAACGACGTTGATGGCATCACAGCGAGTATCCACGGTGGCTGTTCAAACTGTGTGAACAGTTTCTTTGGTAATCTACTCTGCTGTGGAATCGGCAGTAGACTAGATCATGGTGTACTATTAGGTCGTATTTTTTTTTTTTTTAATACAGTGTACTGTACATTGTTCTAAGTTTTGCACACAACTATATCCCCACAAACACAAGAGCCACTATTAGGGTTCGCGCGTATGCCAAAAAGCTGGACGCAAATCTCGAGATTTACATGGCCATCGTAATTTCGAGATTTTTGCGCATGTGCACACAAAATCCCACTAATTTGCGCGATCAGCATCGCGACGGTACCAAAAAAAAAAAAAAAAAAATCTTGTACTTGATTTCTGAAATAGTGCGCTGATTTGCTCCCGGTGACCGCGTAAACGGTTGACCGAAAATACTTTACTAATCTCCAGATTTTATACTCCATCATTCAAGCGAGCATCACAATAACGGGTAAATGACAACATCACACTACTGTGTGACAGCTGCGTAAATATTGTCGGTATATGCAAACGCGGGAGAAAACATCTCGAGATTTGGAGTTCAATCGTCATCCTGGGTCGTCATCCCGCCATGTTGTTATACGTGTGGATCCGGCTAATGGCGCGTAGATATTCTACAGAATGGAAAGATAAACTTTTTAGGATGTTATGGTTATGTTCCCCGGATGAATCCCTTCTGAGAAAAAAAAAAAAATAATCTTCAGATTTTCTCAAAGGGATTCATCCTGGGAACAATGTGTGTATAATTTTTCATAGATTGTCGGTTATGAATGCAACCAATGTCTTTTTCCTTTTACACTTTCATTATAACAAGAAGTAGGCTGGATGGATACTCTACATCTCAAATGGCACTTTAGTGGTTTCTCGGGACCTCTGAAAATGAAATCAGACCACCGAACTTCTAAACAGTTTATGATAATTATTTTGACGGTTCCATCGGAGAACTGTGTCAAAAAAAAAAAAAATGCTTCCTGTCATCATCCCGCTATGAAATGAATGATGGGTAGTAGATCCGGCTAATGGCGTGTAGGTATTCTACAGAATGGAATAGTAAACACAATATCAATACATGCATGATATTAATGAATGCGAACGATCCGGGTGAACAAGCGCATGTTGTATCATTGTACTGATAGGGTATTATGAAGGAAATTGTACGTATAAGGCCTACGAGTGTTACTTAGTAGCCGCGTTTGTACGTACCATAATATAGCGGGTTACCAAGCTCCCCGAAACTCGAGTTTTTATTTTGTTTTGTTTTGTTTTCTTTGTTTTTTATTGAAACCATTAATTGACACGCTCCAAATTAATTGGTTAGTAGAGTATACTATGCGCTCGGAAACTAGAGTTTGTTGGGTTTTTTGTCTGTTTCTTTATTTGTCTGTTTTTATTTTTGCAGCCTTTCTCCCTCACAGAAATACTAGTAACCCGCTGATTGCCTATCGATAAATTGATAAAACTACAAGCATTGTTCTTGAACCTCACATACATTGTCGAGCGCAAACTGTTGTGGCGTGCGCTATGAATGATGGGATATGAAAGATTCGAGTTTTTGTGGTTGACCGTTCACACGTATCTGCGGGCCAAAGATTAGCGCGCTAATAATAACAGCAAGATTTCTTGGGTTTAGCATTGCGCTGCTGACCGCGCTTATTTGTTGGATTTTTGTCCACTCGTGCAAAGAACTCAGTTTACTAGCGGGTTACAAATTTCTCGTTTTGTTACCCAGTACATTGTAATTTGTATACGTGTGAATCCCCGTATAGGCGTGTATAGATGGGTAATGAATGCCAGCGCGTTTTCACTTATTTTTCATGTTTATTTTATTTCGGCTGTATGTTTGTTTATTATTCCCTTGTCATATTCAACAAAACAACAAATTACGATAATAATATTATACTCAGTATACACTACGCAACAGTCACTCCAAAGATATTACCCTGAATGCCCATCCCCCGTCACACGGACGTAGGGCCTAATTTACACTGTACTGTGATGTTCAAACAGTAAAAACATTGACTCGACGATCAATCATTAGTTCACACATTGTGTACACACATGTTTACATGTATGCTGGTTAATAATTTCTTTGGTAGTGCAAAACGCTGTACAGGCCTGCTGGTAAATTCCCACAAGATGTTCGTAATCTGTCCTTTTTAGTACCTCGGATAAGCTTGATTTTCAGACATTTCCTTTTTTATGTCGAAGGTATATTTTCTCTCTTCCTTTTCTCATAGAATGTATTATCCCTGTGAATTATCCCTGTATGAATTTTCTTTGCAAATATGTGGATCGACCGTAAGTTTCTTATAAATAATCTATTACATCGGTAAGTATGTAAATTTTGATATTAACAAACAGGCAATGTTCGCACCTCTTTGAAATAATGGCAGAGAGAAGTTTAAATCTGCGCTTTCAAGCACAGCGATATGCTTGACGTGGAATTATTATAGGTGATACACGTGTATTGAATACGACTGGGAAGAACACTGTCGAACCGAAGATAATGATAATTCACATGTTACTGCTCAGTATTCTCAGTGTAATTCATTTTTGTATAATATTCACATTATTAGTATTATGTCTCGCCATCGTTGTTGTTCCTGTTACTGGTCATTGGTGTTTTTTTTTTTTTTTTTTTTTGTATGTGTGCTAAAGTATATGCCTATATCTCGCGAATCGTGAAGAGGCTAATGGCTGGGAGCCAATGATATCAGATAACGTGGTCGATAGCATTAGCACTAACTGGAACGGATTCCACGTACTCTGACGTTATGAGCATCGTCAAAATAATCTTGACAAAACATATTTTCTCCTCAATCAAAACAGAGGTTCTCAGGAGGTTTGTGATGACAACTTATACAGAGAATGAAGTTATTTGTGATGATGATAATAGTACAGTATTCATGATAATTATTACAATGGTATAAAAAACGGTAACAACAAAGGCAACAATTTCAAGCGGCAATACCAATTCCAGGAGTTAGCCTCGATTTTTTTTTAATACCACGAACTGCGTGTTTGTGACTGATGAAAAAAAAAGTTAAGTGCATTAATTACTTCACGCAACCACGTTGGCCTCATTAGCTGTTATACGAGTTGATAAGAATAATCACAGAAATATTCATTTTGAAAAGTGATTGACACTTCGTTTTGTAATTGTACTTACATTTCCCTTGAAATGTTGGTATGTACGGTCCGATATCACCATCTCCGGTTCTGTCCGAGGTCATAATGTGCAATAATCGTTGATACTGGTTAGCTCGGTTAGCTTCAAGAGGGATAATTATAAAGCGAGATGCCGATCCAGAGCACTTGCAAGATAAACTTTATACACTGATGAGAAACTAACTAACTGTAAACAATCGAGGGAACTTGATTAACCACAATTGAAATGCTCTTCCAGGGAATATAAAGCATATGAAAATATGTATATAGGGTTCACCTTCAAGATCAACTCTTCTTGTTTTGTTCTTATTTATTCATTTTTTAATTCAATTATTTTTTAGTGTCTTTTTATTGCACTTCATTGTACTGGAATGATGGTGAATAAAACTAGACTGAACTAAACTAGAACCGAGTTTATAATCCTTGACAAGATCAACCTTGTTTTGTTATGTTCGTCAAGTTCACAGCTTTGTCGACCTCATGTCTCAGCAAGGAACTGTGAATGGAAAGATATCCCCTCCCTCTCTCTCTCTCTCTCTCTCTCTCTCTCTCTTTCTGACCTTAGTTTCAGGCTTACCGTGGTGTTTTGTTTCAGTTTTTACATCAGAATTGTCGGAAAAGATTTGAATGTAATCCATGGTCGGGGAGGTGTACTGCCGCACATTTTCAGCCCTCGTCTTACTGCATCCGATTGAGAAATTGCCTTTTATACATCGACGTTTATAAGCATTAGAAATCTGATCAGTGTTTTGAAGTATCTTTGACAAAATAAATCACGGATGTACATAATCGAGAAGAATTCAAACCTACGACCTCCTGATCTCCGGACAGGCGTATTTTCAGGAATATATTGACATCTTATTCCTACACAAAATTTTGGTACACTGTCTTTTACATCTATGTATCTGTGTATGCCCAAAATGAGGTGGATGTGATGTATACAAAATCTATAAAATGATACATGTATCTATAGTTCACACCAATGTCTCATCTGTATTATGGTTTGCGAATTGTCTCCATGTTGATACTTTATAGTTTTCCCCTCCAAAATAGCCCAAAAGAGTCTTGCTATTATTTAAAGAGAATTGCTGCAGTCTGTAGGCCTATCGTTATATTTTTATACTGCATATATGTGAAAATTATTTACCATAATACACGCATTTTTTTTAATATAACAATGTTTTTGTATATAAGATCAACAGATTTATCATTATTTATTATAAGGTTTGTTTCTTAACTACTTACCTTTCCATATCAAACAAGATACATTGTTTAGCACTCTCAGAATTGTGATTGAAAAAAAAAATTATGTGGTGTGGTTTACGTAGGTACATGTATACAAGTATTTATTATATATACAGATATATATATATATATATATATATATATGCATATATTATATTACATATATATATATATATATATATATATATATATATGTAAAACTGTCTCGAAATTACTCAAATTTCCAGTTCTATTCTGAACAATGGGAAAAGACACGCGAATATACAAGCGGTGTTCAAAATTTACAACACTGAAATACACATGTACAAACATCTCTGTATGAACACTGTCAAACACTGTACAGTTTGTGATAATGTATGATGGTCACTGCATGTTATAGATTTTGCTTGTGGAGATAAATTGACAAGAGTTTTCGCTTGACGGCATCGTCTTCCATACGGTTACAGCACGTTATTCCGAAGGTTCGTTATTCCGAAGGCTCGTTATTCCGAAGGCTCTTCAGTCCGAAGTTTCGTTATTCCGAAGGTTCGTTATTCCGAATTTCATTTTCGGATTAACAAAATCTTCGGAATAGCGAACCTTCCGAATATCGCTAGGAAAATGTTCGGATTAACGAACCCTTTTTCATTTTCAGATTAACCAACCTCTAGGTATAGGGAATTTGTGTGTTTCGGATTAAGGAACCTTCGGAATAACGAACCTTCGGAATAAAGAACCCTCGGAATAACGAACAGCACTCTTCCATATACAGCCAAGATTTCAACCTGCAGATGAGCCAAGACACCTTGTTTCATAGTATAGGTATCATAAAAAGCTATCATTGATTTGAAATTGTAACACGACATTTCCATATTATTATAGAATAATGTAAACCTAAATACAGAATCATATAAAATGTCTTTCAGGGTGTCTTACTAAAAATTGTTTGATTAAAACATTGTTGATACTTTTATGGATCATCACATCGCCTCCAATGTATATGTTATTTATAACAATATAATATACAACGCTCAGTAAGATTTGTGTAATATGAACCATGACTCCATTCTGTCAATATATTTCGAGTTTTGCAGTCGAATTTCACTGTGGGGTGTTTGAGAGATGTACATCATGATAACTGCTAGGGAGTTGAATGTTCCAGCATGATCCTGTCGAATTTACTTGTATATAGGTATACATCGGAGCTCTATTGTAGCTCGATCCACTAAACATGGGCAAGTCAGTTTGCATGCTATGCACAGTGAAATCAGTGAAATTTCGGCCACTATAATTATTCTGAACAAAACATACGATCCCATCGGTGACAAAAACCTGACAATTGATATTATATATAGCATCCTAACCAGAAGTTTCCATAAGTATAATACAACATAAATATGTAACCAAGTCACTGAGGGGGTTGTACCAAAAATAATTCTGTTTAAAATATTTTTGATTCAAATGATTCATCACATCGCGTTCGATACGTGTTTACTTATTTTGTTTATAACCATCGTTTGATGATAAGAAAACAAGTGTTGTCTTTATTATATTCCATGAATACTTCACGTACAAACCGTTTCGTATGATACCTGGTCGTAATATGGATCATTCACGTAAACAAATCCCCGCTCTTATTTTTTTTTTTCGGCAGTTGTAACGGGGAAGTGACTGTATGTGTATCAGACACAGCTATAAGAAAAAGTGATTTCATTCATACAAACGTGTATTGTTACTATTTTGTCGCATGATTTCGGACATGAATTTCATACAGTTAAGAAGCAGCAGTGAGATTGAAATATCAACATACCTATAGAGATGACCCTTAGTTGCTAAACATACCGATTTGGCAATCCAAATTAAAGAACCAGCCAATAAATGGTGTATATTTTCCTTCTCTAATTCAATTCAATATAATAATTACTAATTTCTTTATTTCCATCTTTAAGAAGACATGATTAAGAAAAAACTTTGAATTTCAGAAACTCAAGTACTGCCTGCAGGCCTACCGGTAATTGCAGTGTCGTTGATTTTCAAATGACAATTATGTCGCATAACTCACATTATTATCAAACATAGGCTCTCTCTCTCTAAAAAAAAAAAAAAAAAAAAAAAAAAAAAAAGATCGAGTGAAAAAAAAAAAATTCACTCTCGAAGGGGTGATGGACTTTGCCAAAATAGTTCCGTAACATTAAATTAACACTAAATCTATAATCATCGTTTGATGATAAGAAACCAAGTGTTGTCTTTATTATATTCTATAAATACTTCACGTATACGTTGTGATACCAAGGAGGTACTACGTACGATACCTGCCCGTAATATGGGTCATTCACGTAAACAAAAATCTCGGCCTCGAATTATACGATTGGTAACAAAAGCTATCATTGATTTGAAATGGTAACACGACATTTCCATAAAGAATAATTAATGAACCTAAATATAGAATCAAATAAAATGTCTTTCAGGGGGTCTTACTAAAAATTATTTGATTAAAACATTGTTGATTCCTCCGTACCGAAACTTGTATATGGTTCTATCACATCGCCTCCAACGTATACATTGTTTATAACAATATAACGCTCAGTAAGATTTGTGTAATGTGAACCATAACTCCATTCTGTCAATGTCGGCGATGGAGCTCTCGTAGCTCGATCCATGGCATGGGCAAGTCAGTTTGTATGCTATGCACAGTGAAATCAGTGAAATCTCGGCCACTATAATTATAACAAAACTGAACAAAACATACGATCCCATCGGTGACAAAAACCTGACAATTGATATTATATAGCATTCTAACTAGAAGTTTCCATGAAGTATAATACAACATAAATATGTAACCAAGTCACTGAGGGGGTTGTACCAAAAATAATTCTGATTAAAATATTTTTGATTCAAATGATTCATCACATCGCGTTCGGTACGTGTATACTTATTTTGTTTACACGCGCTAAGCAGAATAAAGCAGAATGAACCATTTGTCAAGCAGGTAAGTCATATTATTCATGACGTGATTGACAATACAGACTTTGCCACAATAGTTCCGTAACAGTAAATTAACACTAAATCTATAATAATCGTTTGATGATAAGAAACCAAGTGTTGTCTTTATTATATTCTATAAATACTTCACGTACAAAACGTTGTGATACCAGGGAGGCGAGCACCTCCCTGGTGATACCAAGGAGGTACTCCCTGATACCTGCCCGTAATATGCATGGGTCATTCACGTACACAAATATCCGCTCGTTAGCTTTTTCTTCGGCAGTTGTAACGGGAGGTGAGTGTATGCGGTAAATTTTGATTTAAAAAATGATAATGAGCGGACGATAGATTGCCTGAATTTCACCCCAGCATTTTTTTTTTTTTTTTTGGGGGGGGGGGGTTGTAACTTCACAATTAATTTCTATAAAGATGTAGTGTCTATATTAATGTATTTTGGCTCATTTGGAGGTTGAAATCTTGATGCAAACTATATCGTTTCATGTTGTGTGTGAAGCTGCAGCCTGCAATATAGGTGTAGCGTTTCAAATATCATTGGCGTCGTCTATCTGTTTGGATACTTTCTGAAACGTCTTCACAAAAAAAATCGGAAGTTACCGAGTTTTTTCCTACTTTTGGGAATTGTGTCCGAAAGAATTATAGGGTGACTATGGTCGCGATTATTCAATAGTGCCTCACATGCGCTGATCAAGCCTGTGTCAAGACAGTCATGTAAATACATGTATAAACGTATCTCTGCGCTGGCGATTTGAACATCAAAAATTCAATCGAAATCCATCTAGGATCTTTTTTTCTCTATGTGTGTAGTAGCTAGTACACGTGTATCTAGTCTTCAAACTTTGATGTTCGAATAGAATATGATAAAATCGATGATGCCGGTGGTTCTCAAGTACAGACATACGTGAAATATCTACAGTCGGTGCCATAATCATTCAATTACTTTCTTCGGACTCACAAAGTTTAGTACCCAATGGCACAACCGTGAATACATAGTATTCAATGGATGGAGCTGTACATGACTAGACATTTGGATCATTTCCATAACCAGGTAGGTAGGGGCACTGGTATCGGCGACCCAACACGTTCAATGGGGTTACGATACCGGTGTGTGTTCCACCGTACACTTTGAATGAAGCAAGTGGCTGGGCATTGGGTATTGTGTGTGTCTCTCTGGTGTGTGTAGGCCTGAACGGCGAGAGTTGGGAGAAGGGGAGAGAGATTCTGCCGAGAGTCCTTGGGGAGCTCGCAGAGTGTAACCTTAGGAAGGCCTAAAAATAGATGTGTTTCGGTCAAGGGGTCAGGAGGGCCTGTCGCTTCGTGGAATGGAAGGAGTGGTGGCTGGAGTTTGGCTCGCAAAACGCAAAGACAGTATCGTATTGCAATGGAAACGGCAGGTGGCGCTCTGTAGGTAACGGTCATCCTGATAGATGTTGGAAAGATTTTGCCTTCTTGCAGCAAATTACTATGTACTAAATTCGTAATTTTCTCATCTATTTTACACTGTAATGTGAAACGAACCATCATGGATGTTGATACTATCCTTCCTCAACACAATTTCATCAAGTATTCTGCAAATACTAGCAAATAACATTCTGATACGCCACATAAACAGGAACAGGACCATTGCTTTAATTACTATTATAGGTATTATTGTTGATTTTTTAAGTGGGGGTGTATGGGAGTCATAAATTGTATGTTTGTTTTTTTTTTTGGTTTGTTTTTTTAAAGAACATTAGACCACACACCTATTTATCAATAAACCTATTGGTTAATTATCATATGATATCACCACCCCCCCCCCCAAAAAAAGAAGAGATAATTGCATTCCTCTAAATGATACACCTGTGGGCATTTCGTAATGCATTTTGTCAGATGTTTATTTTCTGACAGATTTACTCTCAGCCTATGCAAGGAGGGAAGGATTTTAGTTACTTATTTGTCAGAAAAAAAAAGGAAAAGATATCTGACAAAAGGCTTGGTGGCCTTCCTAGACACAATTTAGGGCATTGAAATTTCCCTCTGTAATCCCTTTGTGGACCTTGCTTAGAATAATGCTTTGATTACATTTTTGCAGCAAACGAGTTCTTAATCAAATGTTTAATGTAAAAGATAGAGAAACAAATCAAGAGACTAAAAGAGGTATACCTGTATCACACAGTAATTTCTTGTCTAATTGCTTGTATGTTCATTTGTTGTTGTTGTTTTTTCGCCAGCCCTTCTTCTTTTTCTCATAACTGATAGTCTGCAAGAATCTTCAGTCTATTGAAGGAGGCAGACTTAATCAGAAGAAGAAGAAGAAGAAGAAGAAGAAGACTTTTGACTTTTCAAAATGGTACTTTATTTACATCACTCTTGCACACTATTCACATGGTGAATATGGTGTTTACATACAAGATATTTAAAAAAGGGGCAAACATTCGCCCTCGACATTTTCATTTTTCTTTTTCTTTTTTTTTTTTGCATTTAATACATCACGGGTGGTTTACAACTTCCATGCGGTAAAATCAAGGTGTTAAATGCAAATTAGGGGATTCAGTCAATGGCAAGTGCAAATGAATGGGCTCTGTATGACTGTCAGGTCTAACAATAGTTAATGACTGTGTATACAGCCGGCATGATTGCATTATCATAACAACTAAAAGCAGTTTTTACAAAAGTGCTGCAGTCAGTTTGTTAGCAGAATGCTCATAACGATGTTGTTGAAAACTAGTTAGCTGTTTTCAGCGGGTATACATGAATAACTTAGATATGCTTATTTGGCCAGGTTATGGCGTACATACTGTGGTAGCAGCAGATAGTGTATGAACATCGCAAAACATTGTGCGGCGTTATGGGGAGGCAATAAGCTCTATGGTACATGTTATGATGCATACGTACAAGTCAAACAATTGATGACTGTGCTTACAGTCAGCATGAAAGTTTCTCATACTTTCGCTTAAAATGTGTAATCATAATGACGGAAAAGAGTGTTTCATTAAAAAAAAGCCAAGCTTGTAGGTCGTGGAACACTGGAATGAAAACAACAGCAACACCAATATACCGACAATATAATATTCTCATTAAATCCATCAATATGCCATTGTACATTTAATCCGTATGATGCTGATAATACAAGCATATGAACAATATTTACAATGATTTCAGAATGTATACATATAAAATGTATCGTAACATAGCAGTAATGTTATGGCAGAGACACCCCAGAGCGAGTTGATAGATAGAGTTGCGACACCGGAAGTTCGCGCTGATTGGTCAATCCCTAAAAATAGTTCCCCCTGGTCGTATGATGTCGATAAGACTTTAGAAAACCGCGTACCCTATTATGACGCAAACAATGCATTTATTGTTATTTTGCTCCGTGGCTAGCGCAAAGTAGAGTTACGCGCTCCGCGCATGGGTTTTGCGCGAGAGTGCAAAATAGCTTCCCCTCGTCGTCATAACAACAGTAAAGACCCACAGCCCGGGATTTTGAATTACAACATCAATTGTAAAGGAGTGGGACTACATGATAACTCCGTTCTTACACTTTGACGTGCGCCCATCAACATCAGCCAGGAGCGTTAAAACAACTCTGAAAATATTTCACCCTTTCATGTTGTTTGCATCCGTTTCCTTGACCTTGATAGTAAGTATTCCTTTCTCTACTTCATTAAGTTTACATGATTGCCGTAAAAACACGACATTTTTCTCAACAAGTCACACTCCCGTCGCAAGCAGCAATGTATCTCACACTGCCGCTGGGTCCGTATGGTACTGCGCGCCTATGTGAAAACCCTGTAGAAATAATTCCTCGACATCGACGACCAGGGGGAACTATTTTACGTGACCTTTGTACCCCAGTGTCGCAACTCTATCTATCAACCCGCTCTGGACTGAATCAGAGCGGGTTCAACTCGCTCTGAGACACCCGTACCCGCGCCCTCTACGTTGAGACATGGAGTGATTTCATTCACGAAATTGAGCTGAAGCAAAACGAGTCGAAGCGTATAGCCCATGGTCCCGATCCCATGATTTTCGCGTGAGCTGCCGCACTGTAACTTGCTCGAAGGAAGCACACACGAAGCGTAGATGAAAGAGACCTAATTTAACTGTTGTGCAAATTTACGATGAACATGAGTACATCACATCAGTTGTGTCGACTGCTGTTTCGGAGGAGAAATATTCAGTTGATGAGAAGATGTTACCACGCCGAGAAAATCGCTACAATCGGTACACCGGCTGACAAGAATTCTCAGCAATACAAGGTGAGCAATGTCCCCGTGTGCGAATAACAGCTAACGATAGTGTAGTACAGCGCAGCGGTAGCTCGACTGCACGATACAATAAATGCGGTGTGAGAGAGTGCAGGATCAGGAGTGGTGGTTAGAACGTCGCCGGAGAGAAGGCGGGGAGCGGTAGCGCTGGGCTGCGCTGGCTAGGCTAGGCTTTAGGGATTTAGGCCTGTAAATCCTTGGTAGAATTCTAGAGACTTTGGCTTGGGTGGTATTCTGAAATCCTTCATAAAAATAGGAAGAAATTTCTTCCTGAGTCAAGATTTTTTCCTGAGTGGAATTCTAACTGTAATCTTCCTAAGCTTAGTTTCTCCCTAAGACACAGTAAATTTACAATGTATCACTGACACTGGTCATTGCTGGTGTATAAACCTTCTTCCTAACATAGATTCTACTGTCTAACGTTAGAGTAGAAAGAAACTTATTTAGGAAAATATGCAAATGACTAACAGCGTTAATTAATGAGGATAAATCCTACGATATGAAGATATGCATGTTTCTTACTTTGGAAGAAGTTGGTATTCTGAAATGCACTTGGGGAAGAATTTTAGGAAGATTAAAGCCAGCCCCACCCCTGTCCCAAATATGTTATTTAGTGGCAAGCTGCAAAACATTCATTGTGATAGGTGCTTGTCATTCACTGAACGCAACATAATTTTAATATGCGCGAAATGTGCATGAAAAATGGAAGATGCTGCGCACATGTAACCGATGTAGGGTGGTAGCCTAAATCCAATTACCGGACGCTTTTTTTCATGGCTTTGAATTCCATACTCAGAGGATGAAATTTCGGCTAGAAATAACATCACATCACTTATTCACAGACTCCTGGAAATTACGAATTCAGCCAACTTATGTCAATTGTTCGCTCCAGTTTTTAGAAAATATGCTTCAAACATACCGTCGGTTGAGAATGATAAGGGCGTTAAGTTGCCACTAAACCCATAGTGTTCACGATCACTTAACGCCCTTCTCATTCTCAACAGACGATACGTACCCATCTAAAAAAGTTGTCTTTTTGCGAGGTGCAAAATCGCATTGTAATTGTATTACCGGACATGATTTTCGCAATGAAATAATCAACATCTTTCGCACCTGGTCCTTGCACCAGGATCACAATTTATCCCACAAATCACCGCACACATTCTCATCGAGCGGATGACAAAGAAAAAATCGGCAAATGACGCTCAAATTTCGTATTTTACGGTAAAATGTCTGTCTTGAACATTTCAATCAGTGTATGCAATAAAACCTTGTGAGAAATCGACAACTGGTTAGACTCTTCTTCTAGTTTACATGCTTTGTCTATGGGAGTTGCATGCGCGGGTGACGAATTGCGGGCCCCTTAGCGCACAACTATTCCGCATCGTTCGCGTTTGAGGACAATAGCTACAAATTTCCGATATCGATCAGTGAACTTTTGGTTCTATTGGAATTCAGCATTTTTCCTGTGGGACATGTGAGTGGGATTTCATAGAATTGTAGTCACGAAATGTGATTCAAACATGCATAAATATTAACTATGACAAGGTGCGGGTCACTCAACTATAAATTGGAGGTAAAATGTGAATTTCTTTGTGTTTTTACATTTTTATGTCGTGTATTTTGCGATTTCGGTCCACACAAAGTTCTGTGAGGCTACTCTATGAAGTCTCGCGCATACAGAATGTCATTAGTACGCAAAAATGTGCGTGTCCGGTAATACCATGCTTGCCCCTATATAGGCTAGGCCTTCAGGTATATGGCATTACTGGACAGCATGGTAATTCTGAATGCGCACATTTTTGCATACTAAGGACATTCGATATGCGCGGGACTTCTTCTAAATACTAATAGCCTTTAGAGCGTTGTATGGACCGAAATTGCAAAAAAACAAATGCTACATAGAAATGTAGAAATGCTAAGAAATTAACATTTCACCTCAAACTTGGAAGAAGATGTCGATTTATCACAAGGTTTTATCGTGAACTGTTCGAAAATTTCGATTTTGATATTTTACTGTAAAATACAAAATTTGATCCTCATTTGCCGAATTTTTTTCTTCGTTGTCTGCTCAGTATTGTGTATGGTGAATCATGGGTATGAATTGTGATTCTGGCGCAAGGACAAGGTGCAAAAGACGTCGTTATTCCATTACAAAAATCGGGTCCGGAATTATAATGCAATTTTACACTGTGCAAGAAAGACAGTTTTTTGGAGAGGGGCATATTTGAAGTCTATTTACAAAAATCGTAGAGAATTATTTTCATAATTTTGCCGAATTTGTTATTTTCAGGACTTTGTGAATAACTGGTGCTATTTTTGGCTGAAATCTTATCCTCTGAGTATGGAATTCAGAGCCATGAAAAAAAAAAAGAGTCCGGTGAATACGATCCACTCTTCTGTTAAACCCTATGCCATAATAATATGCGATTGTCATTGGTTGGTTCCTTATGATACAGCATTTCCTATTGGCTTAAGAAAGAACAGTGGGCGGGGATAAGGATGGCCTAATTTGCATTTAGAAGTTCGTCGGAAGAAATTTCGGAATACCAATTCTGTCTTTCCTAGGCACTTCCTAACTTTCTGACTTGGGAAGAAACTTAGGCAGCAACTTAGGAAGATTTTTAGAATACCACCCTATGTCTATAGCTTATAGCTAGCTAGGCCAAAGCAAAGGGCAAGTTTAGCTTTTAATTCAGTATTTGATCGCAGCAGCAAAGGAAACCTTCTCTGAATACCATTACTAGTCAGTACTGTACAGTAGGATAACTTCTTTTTACAAAATGTAATTTTGCTAATTCAGAGGCTATTATACGTGATTTGAACAATGCACAATGGTGATCATGAAGACGCTTTTTGCAGGCATTTGCGATTAAAATTGAAGTACCGTGGTAGTAAAGTATGTTGAGAGTCAAAATGAGTTGATCAAAGACCGTTAGTTGTGTGCTTGTACCTTGCACCTTGCACCCACTTGTGTTGGCCAGGAGTTCTTCAACTCATGATACACAATCGAATGTCTGCATCATTTCAAGTTATCTATTAAATGTAGATCTATCTCCCTATCTATGCCTCTAACCATGCTAACATGACCCAGGGTAGTATCACTCAGGTTGTAAAGTTTGGAAAGCTGTTGAGATTTCAAATGATTATCAACTTAGAATAAGGCAACCAGTGTTGATTGTTACCTCCGCTAAGGGAGGAGGTTATGTTTTTGTTACCGTTGGTTTGTGTGTTTGTCCTTGTGCAAAATAACTAAAAAACTAGTCAACGGATTTGAATGAAACTTGCAGGAAAGCTTTAGAATGATACATGTAACAGATGATTTAATGTTGGTAGTGATCCGAGAATTTTGGGGGAATTTATGAAGGTTTTTTGATATTTTGGCAGGTAGGGTCAATGAACTTAGGAGTTCAGGCTGCGCGTATTTGAGGTTTGCATGCGCGCACTAAAGTGCGTGCTCTAGTTTCTACTAGGGCGAGGCGCGCAGTGCAGCTGAGGGTTTATGACGTAACAAAGGCTTCTATATTGGGAAATCGGGCGACTTTCAGCACACAATGCTATAAGTATGTATGGGTAGAAATCACTGAAATCTCTATGGAAGAACAAGATCAGTGGTGGAAATGAGCTGCATGCTTGGCGGAGGTCTGCGGCGCTCTCAGAGTGCTTCTCTAGTTATGAATGATTATGATGACTTATATTTGGACAGTTTGTCATCTTTTTCAAAACATAGAGCTGTAGTTAAGTTCAACTTGTAAAATTGTAATCTATTGAGATGTGCATCAATTTGAGCAGACAACACTGCCTCATGTACCCCCCCCCCCCCCCCCGCCCCCCAATTTTCAGTCAGGGGTCCAATCATTATGAAGATGACTTTCAGTTTTTTGTAGCTCTCTGTGTATGAAAGCATCCTAATTTTCTTCATACAATCTAATACAGTTCAATATTTCTTCTTTTTTTTTCAGGAATACTTTTGGCATTTGACATGAATTTTAAATGCTAAAGAGGTGATTGCACGTCACTAGAATATCAGTGATGAATGAATGCTTCCTTTCATTGTAAATTGGTTGTGAGTCCAGACACAACTTAATCTCTTGTAGTCAAACAAATGGATCCTCGTCCTTAGATCAACAATGTTTCATAATTCCAAATGTTATCTATAGATCTCCTGTATATGAAGCAATCTCCATTTCATCACAGATCTCTTAGACATTCTGTGTGATGCAGAACAGGTATTTCTGATGTATGAACACCCCTGTCTGTTTGTTTGTTTTTTCATTTCCACAGGAGAATTTTGAGCAAATGAAAAATCTCGCTTCAGAGCTGAAGTCAACGGTTTCAAAGATAGCACAGGGAGGAGGAGAGAGGAGTATAGCCAGGCATGTGTCGCAAGGAAAGATGCTTGTACGGGAGAGAATAACCACGCTCCTTGATCCAGGGTAAGTCTCCTTTATCTGTGACTGATATAGATATTTTTGTTGTTGATATATATATCACATCGCAAAAGAATTACCAAAAAAGAAAAAGTATTTATACATACTGTATATATTTTCAAAGTCTCAAATCATATAAGAAATTAAATCATTTAAACAATCAGTGTGAGTCTGGGTGGATGATGAGACAGTAGCCTTTTGTTTCACATCAATTTATATCTAAAGTAGAACTGGGTGCTTTTTTTCTTCGACCAAGAGGTTTATCAAATCTATAAAAGTTGAGTCATTAAAACTTGAAATGATCAGAAATTTATAGCATTTGCTAGTATTACCGCATATTTTGGAATATGATGCAGTTTGCAATGTACGACATCGTAGCTCCATCTGACCACAAATGCTTCTTTTCATGTTCTCTCTCACTCAGGTCCCCATTTCTAGAGTTATCCCAACTAGCAGGTTACCAGCTGTATGGTGAAGAGGAGGTGCCAGCAGGTGGCATGGTCACTGGAATCGGGAGAGTTTGTGGGTGAGGAGATATATATTGTGGCCATTTTTAAATTTTTTTACACGTTTTTTGAATGTGGCTTGAGCATGAAACGCTCAGAAGGAACACTCATGCAGTATATGCTGAATCCATTTTGCAAAGCATTTTACAATAATTACGACTTAAAGGTAAATTGAAGTTACTGTGGCAGCAGTTTTGCCAAAGCCAATCCGATGTGAGCCTTTAAATGATTTGCTTTGTTAGCATAGGTAGGCTGTTCTTTCAGGAAATGGAAAACCCAAGTCCCCAACATATCTTCTGTTATCATGCTAATTCTTACACTAATGAGTTTTTCTTTGCATGCACTTGCCACTTTGCTTTTCTGTAATTACAAGTTTGTATTTCCCAAAAATATGATGCGCAATACTAGTATAAGAACTGTTGCTGTATTGGCTCATATTGGTCACAAACGTCTTTATGAAAGTAGGCCCTGATTTGCTAGAAATTCCCTCCCCCCTCCCCCATTAAAAAAAAAAAAAAATAGAGAAAAATATGTGTGACACAAACAGACACTCTCTATTTCTTGAGCCATTTTTACACAGTTTTCTTCTTTTCTGACAGAACGGAGTGCATGATAGTCGCCAATGATGCCACAGTGAAGGCCGGCACCTATTACCCAATCACGGTTAAGAAGCACTTGCGGGCCCAGGAGATTGCCAGGGAAAACAACATACCTTGCATATATCTCGGTGAGATTGCATTTGTGGTGCATTTGGGGGTATTTTGGACACCAGTGTGATTGTTAGATGTTTACTATGAAATTTAATTTAAGAGGACAGTTGTCCTTACATGAGTTCTATAACTGCCAGAGGGAGAAAGAAAAATCTTTTGCTATGTCTGGATGAGATTATGTATTCGATGGACCATTTGGTTGTGGAGATTAAATCAGATTTGTAAGGACAAGTTGCAACTAAATCTATGATGGCAAAAACAACAACAGCAACAACATACCTTTTGTGCATTAAGATGAGGTATGACTTATTAAAAGCTTCAGATACTTTGAAACTGTTTCAGTTATAATACATTGTACCTTTTGTGGTTTCAACACGGACATTTTTTTTAACCTGATTGTGCAACAGTAAAGGTCATACAGTATACAGATTATCAATGTAGACGAAGTTGAGAGTGTGGCCTGCTATTATGTCTCTTACTGCTGCAAAACCATATGTTGAGCTTGATACTGTTGCAGTTGATATTCCCAACGATTCATTGATCACACAATGCAAGTGTATTTACACATGTCATGCTATCGCACTAAAAATCGTTCTGTGATCTGTTTATTTTAGTTGACTCAGGAGGTGCAAATCTGCCAAGACAAGATGAGGTCTTCCCCGGGAAGGAAAACTTTGGCAGAATTTTCTTCAATCAGGCTACAATGTCAGCAGCTGGAATCCCCCAGGCAAATGACTCATTTTATCTCATTGATAAAGCTCCTTGGTCCTGCAAGTCTCAAGCTCTTGACCAGAAGAACTTAGACAGACACCATGCTGAAAGAATTTCTCATTTCTTATTGATGTCTTGTGCAGATGTGATATCTTTCACATACTAATTCATCCCCATGATTTTTGTGCTTCTATTGTGATTTCTTTGATTCATATTCTTTGTAAGTTTTCACTGAGGCTAAGATTTTTTTTCAGTTTACCTAATGATTGCGAACCAATGGACTTCTAATATCTTCAAAACTAACATCATGTCTGTTCATACAATTTCTTCCTGTTTATTGATACACTTAAGTTTCCTCTTGACAACTTCGCAAGCTTGTAGGGGTATTGGGGAGAAGAAAAAGCCCCCCACCCCCCCCCCAAAAAAAAAGAAGAAGAAGAAAAGAAAAGAAAACAAAACCCTATAAGGCGAACAGAGAATGCAGGTTAACTACAGTTGACAATAAATACTTGCCAATTGTTCCCAGCAAAGAAGAATTTTCCTTCTTTTTTAAAGAAAAAAAAAACTTTACTCAACCTTGTATTGCTAGTTTGCTGAGACTGATGTATGGGAGTTGGCTGAAAATTCCTATTTGGCAACATTTCTCACATTCATTCCGATTTCAGGGTTGGCTGGTGTGGACAATATGAGTTAATTATGATCTGCAGATTCATGTAGAAATGCCAGGTCACGAAGACTTCTCCTTTTAATCAATGTCTGTAATCTGCCTGCTCAATTCACTGTTGCAGATAGCCGTCGTGATGGGCAGCTGTACGGCCGGAGGCGCCTACGTGCCAGCCATGGCCGATGAGAGTATCATCGTCAAAGAGCAGGGGACAATTTTCCTTGCTGGCCCTCCGCTGGTGAGTATTATACAGCACCTCAAAAGAATGTAGCTATCCGATTGGTCGATTGCTCATCACGTGACATTCAGTTAAATGTTCCTTTGCACGCTGTGGCTGTCAGCTGTGCAATTCTTTGTTTGAGCAAAAATGGATATTGCACAATTGACATCATTAATTTCCATTTACTCCCATGTTAAACTCATGATCAACTGAAAGTTTTTGTTCTGTTGCACAGCTCTGATGTCACAATTAACAAACCTTTGCGGTGCGCACTCAGCAATTATAATTGCACGTACTAGCACATATTTTGTCACTCATTTTTGTAAACAACTTCAACTGATCGCAGTACTTGGCTGACTGTGACTGCCCTACTTGTTTGCCTTTCACAGAAAATGGTTGCCATTTCTAGGCTTATTTCAAGAATGTGTGTGGAGCACATCTGTTGACATCCAAGGTGTTTCATAAAACAAATAGTGTATGGTTTTTACTTATGCAATGGAGCAAGATTTTACACTCGGTGAAAGATGAGGCACACTAGTCAACTCAGCTTTTCCTCATTGAATAGAGCATCTCTATTTTACACCTTGTGCAAAATCTTGTACCATTGAACTCATGACCATTCACTATTTGTATATGATACTGTATATGCCGAATATTTCACGAGGTTTTTATTTTCGCGAATTTCGCGAGTCGGGTGCTATTCACAAAAATAATGACTCTGATCCCGATATGAATGTGACACACACACATATACATTAAATTTCTCCATTCAGTACAGTACTCTATGGTCGCAAATTTAACTACTCTTGAAATTGTCGGGAAGTTCCGATTCGCGAAAATTTAAACTCCCTAATGATATGGCGTTTATAGTGATTAGGGGGCGTGATGCTGTTGGCATCACAGCAAATGGCATTCCAAAACTCTGGCCTCTGTGTAGCCATTCTGTTTGTCATATACAAAGCTGTTCTCGAGATGCTGGAGTTAAAGGGAACATATTTGATTTTGATGCGTACAGTGTAGTTTTTTCTAACACTGAGCAAATGATGTACAATGTCAAGAGAGAAATGTAGTGGGTGTTAGCATCATCAAAGTTTATGTTTACAGTATTTCACGTCTCATTGCAAAACGTGTACTGTATATGCCATATATTTTGTGAGTCCAATATTTCACATATTGGAACTTGTACGACAATTTTGTGAGTGGCTGAATTTGTCATTGAGAATCACATTGACAGAATATGGAAGAAGTGTTGTCCCTTTTCAAGGAAAAAAAGTTAGTGATTTCCCACGTTGGAAAAAAATAAACAACACATTTGTGTTACGCAATGCAATATTATCACGAGTTGTTCATTTGTGAATACAAGATGTGCAAAGTTTACAGAAAAAAAGCTAGCTGTAAAATGTACTGTGCCTGCTGTAGTCAGTCTAAAAGGGGGAAAAATGGAACTATGCTAACTGATATGTGCAGATTATTAATATTGTAATTTTTTTAGCAAGGCTGGTGAAAGTGTGGAGTTAGAGATCATATGATTCATCCGTTATATGTTGTCACACTATATCACCAGGTGCGCGCTGCCACGGGAGAAGTGATCTCGCCGGAGGATCTCGGTGGAGCCGATCTCCATTGCAGGTAAAACCCAGGATTCTGTGTTTCAATCATGTAGACCTGAGCTAATTTGTACTCAAAACTTGCTCCCTCAAGAAGTGATTAATCTTTGGATTATCTCTATATGGTGATGTGATGCAGCAGCAGGCAGAATTATTATCAGTGGATGTTGTAGTATTCTTCTATTGTTTATTAATCATGGTGTTTTATACCGTTGCACAAATAGAGCACTTTTTCTTTAAAATCTTTGAATCAGTTGATTATGAAATATCTATTTCCTTGTCGTTAAAATCTTTTTCTTGAGGTAGTTATAATGTTGTTACACAACTCATGACAAAGACCAATTTGATGTCATAAAAAAGAGATGATAAAAGGCATGACAGATGCTTCTATAGAGGCAGTCGAATGTGATATATTGTTCACTTCCTCGACATCAGTGATTAAAGGTAAAACTCCTCGTTCATAAAATTTATCTTCAGATTCATTCAAGGGTAACATTTGAAATAAAAACTGTCAACTGTTGCTTAAAAAACACTCATAGATAATGTATTCTGAAATTGAAAAAGTTCATGGCTTTGTGTTGTAGGCATTTATGTCAATTTATAGATCATCACTCAGTTCTATAGAGCCGAAAGAATCAGATATTTTATGTTCTTGTGCTGCTGTAAGGGATTTATTACTGTGTTGTGTCTACCAACTGCCTTGTTTAATCTAAGCTTTAATTGATACTCCTATTCTTATTCAAGACCTAGCCATTCATATGCAAGTAAGGACTTCTTGTTCTATCACCCACAGCCGATGTAGATATAACAAGAGGCAGCTTTGTGTCTAGTCTTTCAGTCCCCTTTTCTCTATCCAATCTAGTGTGATTTTTAAAACCTCAGTATGAAATGGACCATTTCTTAATCACTTGTTCACAGGGTATCGGGTGTGACTGACCACTTTGCCAATGATGAGCAACACGCACTGTACCTAGCCAGGAGAGCGGTGGCAAATTTGAACAGGAAAAAGGAGGTCAATGTAAGTTGACAATGCTGGGCATGGGAGGTGCAGATATAACAGGAAGTTTTTTCATGTAACTTTAGGGGTACATATTTACCTTACATTTCCTGCTTTCCCTGTATAGCTGTTGGATTGTCCACTTTAAAGGTAAAACATACTGTAAAACGAGGAATGTTCACTTGCATGTTAATTTCACGAATTTGGCGAGTGCCGAAATTCGCGAAATTAAAATGCACGCGAAAGTTCTTGCCTACACTGTATGCATTGGATGCCAGTGGCAATTCACGAAAATTTCATGCTGCGAGGAAGGCCGTCGACTCCATATCGCGAAATTTTCATGCCGCGAATATATCGTGTTTTACAGTAGTTTTCACATGCCTGCTGAAAGTAGATTTTTGCTCTAAAATGGGCACGTATGCATAAGGAATGTGTGAAAGAACACTGTGATAACAATGTGATAACCCAGTATCAGTTGCATTACGATGAAAATACTACCCGTAAAAGTTAGATTCAGATTGGACGCAAGGGGAGGGCCTGTGTGTTGGGTAGTCATGACGTATGCTTGTAAAAATTCCCACGTCATTCATCGCAAAGAGCAGGGTGCAAACCTGGTATAGTAGTCCACCTACCTACCAACAAAAGAAAAAACCGACCCCTTGTCGTTTGCTTCAGGTGACTAGCAATAGAAAGCAAATAGTATCATCCGGGCACATTATGCCGTATGAGGAAGAAGTTCAATGCTTTTGATTGTGAAGGTGGTATGCTTTTGGTCTTCCCCTGCTGCCAGATCCCAATCCAGAAGCCGAGGGAGCCGCTTTACGATCCCGAGGAGCTGTACGGGATCGCGTCGGTGGACTTCAGCAAGGTGTACGACATCAGGGAGGTGATTGCGAGAATCGTGGACGGCAGTGTCTTCCACGAGTTCAAGCAGCAGTATGGAGACACACTCGTCACAGGTGATAGATCTGTCTTTCTCACGCCATCTTGATGTGGGTATATATGGCTCTGGTGACTCTGGGCGGTTGTAATAATCACTACCTTGAAAATGATATACAGTGCACTCCCGTTTTAATGAACACGGTTCAAACGAAATTCCGGTTACAACGAAGTTAAGATTCAGGCTGCAACATTATCCACTCAATGTTTTCTAATGTTTATTTGTTCGGTTTTAACGAAAGTTCGATATAACGAAAGAAAATTGGTGGTCCCAAGGACTTTGTTATAATGGGAGTCCACTGTACAGCATTTTTTATGATGCCAGACTCTAATTGGCTGTCAACCAGATTGCATTTATACCTTTCAATATTCGATAATTTACTTGTGCCAATTTCTTTACTTCACCTGCGTATATGTGTTCTGATGTTCATTAGTTCATTCCCGGCATTGAGTTATTCCTCAATCAAAATCTTATCCCTTGATATCAGAGTTGAATCAGTGAAGCTGACCTCATAATAGGCATTGTGGAAGCTGTCTTGCTTTAAGCCAGTCTCATATTTTGATACTCTTCACATCCAAGCATTGACATCGAGGAATTTTTTTGCCAATCAATTTTTTAAAATATTTTTTTAATTACATTCAGTATGACATTACACTCAATGTTTACATTAATGTTGAGACAAGAAATGGTATTGAATTCAGAATTTGATAATCGTATAATGACTCGATTTCGTTATTTGAGATTTTATTCTTTATCTTTTGAAAGAGCCTGTCCGTCTTGGCCATATTTGTATCAGTAGTTTTTAGCATAAATGGTCTGCAGCAAGTCTTGTAATCCTTTCATATTATTTTTGCCACTTCACAATGCCCAATTTACAACGTAAATTTGGACTCAAATTTAATAGTGAATCACTCAGGTCTGGTAGTGTGTAGTTGCTCTCAAAACACTGTTTCAGTCATAAATATTGTGCTTTTTGTGACTTGGTACATTCAGTCTGCAACAGTTACGATGTAAAGACAAAATGCTCTTCATTGTCTGCTGCCCTCACAACCTACAAGGCTGGCCCTGGAGTATTCATACAACGTGTACCATGCCATTTATGTCATGATATCTGTCAAAGTCAACTATGAGATGAGTGTTTTGTTTGTTTTGTTTTTTTAGAATCTATCACCACGTAAACAACAAAATCAAAAGAACAAACTCCCCACACAAAGTCAGAGACTGCACAATGCATTATCTCTCACTTGCATGTACAGTATGTCTCCCCAAAATATTACAGTTGGATTTTCGCATTGATAACTTTCAATGTGATTACATTGTCTGAATGCTATTTCAAGGTCTAAAAATATAACATCTTACCTATATTTCGCAGAAAACCCCATTCGTTTTGGTTAAGTAGTCACAGAGAAATGTGGAACGTAGTAAAGCATGTCATGGGTCTGTTTTTCCAAGTTTAGAACTTGGATTCTCCTGGAACTGCATATTAATGTGTGAAAACAGTGGACAGAACTTGGAGGGAAGGGATTCCTGACACGCTCTACAAAGATCCTCATTTCTCTTTGGCCATTGAAGTAAATCGGATTGGGTTTTCTGTAGATGTGGGTTATAAGTTATAATTTCATACCCTGAAATTGTATGTGAATTGATTCACTATTTTTAAAGTTATCGTTACGGAGAGTCCTGTTGTAATTTTTTTGGGACATGCTGTATAATAATGCCTTCTATTGCTCCAGGCTTCGCTCACATTCACGGCTACCCAGTGGGTATCCTGGGGAACAACGGCGTGCTCCTTTCTTCCTGTGCCCTCAAGGCCACCCACTTCATCGAGCTTTGCTGCCAGAGAAAGATCCCCCTCCTCTTCCTGCAGAACATCACAGGTCAGTGCATGGATCCGTCACCATGCTTTCCCACTTATGTCTTTTTCCGAGTTATGTTTGAAAAATTGCACTGCTTGATGATGGCTGCATTCAGTCCCAGATATAGCGAACTGTGCTGGAGCATTCATACTCATTTTCCGAGCCATGCTACAAGGGTACCTGTCACGATCAATGGAAGAGAGCTATGACGTAGCCAACTGAATTATTACAAAATTACATTTATTACAACTAGATTGTGTATTACAACTGAATTATTGCAACATTGACATCAAATTCTGGAAATTGAACTATTTCATGAGTTCCAAAGAATATAAATGCACTTTCCTGAATTAATTGATGACTGAAGTCCATTCGGCGATTAGCGATGATCACGACGGAAGACTTGGGGAAAACGCTTGGTGGTGTAGGATGATGGCGTTATGACGTCATTGAAGTGGCCTAAGCGCAAGGGCGACTCATGCGATAACGGCTCGTGCGATGACGGCTCGCGCGATATGATGCCGGCCCAAATGAAGCATCCAAAGTTTATGAGGCAGCTTGCATGCTGCATCCCTCGTGTGAGTAGATACTGCGGTGCTCATCTTATCAATGCTGCTTAGACGGCACCATGACATTGAAACCCCCTCTTTCTCTGCAGTGTGGAGTGCGAACTCGACATTAAACACGACTCGGCTCGGAGTAAGAGCAGTAAACTCGGGGTAGGAGCATGAACTCGGGATAGGACCCATAAAAAATTGGAACAAATTTCCACTAGCTGAAAACCGTATCCAAATCTCATATATACATATATATATATATAATAACTCTGCATTTACAATCCAGACTTCATGGGTCTCATATACATTTTCAATGAATTACCCTCTGGTTAATTCAATTAAACCTCTGGATCCAAATAAACCTCTGGATAAGTTATCACTTACCCTGGTTTAAATCCCTATCTCCGTCATCCGTTCCACATCAACATACATATATCATGAATATTAAATATTTATATAAGATAACATTTACTGATAGACTTCAATCTGGTTCTATCACAAACATAATTATTTGAAAATAAGTTCAGTTATTCTTCTTCAGTTTCTGGACACACATATCTAATTATCTCAACTATCTCAGATTTTCTGACATTCAAATGTTCTCCACATACAAAATAATGCTGTAGCTTTCTTAAGTGCTGCCTATAAAACTGATAGGAAACCATTCAACTCCCCTCCATTCTGGGCACGCAACTCCTCCCAAAATTAACGGAACTCAAACTCGAGGGCCATAGCCTGTTGGCTCCTCAGAACACAACTTAACTCTCTGCTGCCAAAATAAGAGTGACTCTCTCCTACACTGTAGCAATACAACCTGTAGCTTCGGGCAGGTCTTGGCATTCCAAGTATCTCTGACATTCACCCTTGCCTGGAAGCGACTACATAAGACTGCCTGTCTCCCTCTCTGGGTGGATTCAATACATTTTCATTACGCTACTTATTTTCTTCTTTACGAACACAACTGTACCTAAAAACATATTATCTTAACAATACCTTCCCATTAAGGATAACATAAACGAATGAGAAAATAAAAACATTTCTTTTGCAGATTTTAGATACTCCAATAATTTAGATTTTTAATACTCCAATAATTTAGATTTTTGTTTTTTTTTTTGTGGTTGGGAAGAGAAACTACCTGTGACAGTACAACCAAGGCTTGTCTCTTTCATCTGTCTTCCACATGCTAACATATTGTGTGAAAATGCAGTGAGAGAATTACAGCTGAAAATGAATGCTCAATACTTTACAAAAAAAAGAAAAAAAAAGGTGAAAATCTATGAATGAATTGATTTCTCTCAATTTGTTCTACAGACAGTAGTGTTCAATTAAACATTAATGTTAACAGTTTCCTACCGTGGTGATTTTGTTCATAGTCTCGATTGTGACAGGATAATTTCAAAAATGTTTCAATGCATCAGCTTTTTTCATTTCATCGATTTGAACTTCATCATGCTCAGTCAACACAGTTTAACAGTTGTTTGATATGAGCTGCCTCAATGTTACACATTGTCGTTGATGTGAGATTTGTCAAGATTTAGCCAAGTTTTGCCTTGAATGATGTTTGTGCTGAAATGGGCTGATAAGATTTCTTTTTTTTTTTTTTTCCCAGCAACACACAACAACTGTTACAGTGGTTTTCAGCCGATGTCTTGAAAGTTCTGATTCATACTGTGTATTGTGTGATTGATGATATTTTCTACATGTGTTTCACATTTTATCTAATGACCTGGTACTGTAAAAGTGAAACATTTTGCAGTGTGGAAAATTTGTAAAAATTTTGTGGTCCACATTAACTGCCACAAAAATGATAACATGCAATTATTTCTGGAGATATCATATTGTATACAAAACACTAAAACACAGAAAATGATAGGGCAAATGTTCTCATTTCAAAAGTACACAAGTAACATGATTGTCATAGTTTTATTATGTTTGCTCTGAAGCAGATCCATATGCCCTGTTTAAAACACCTTAATAGTAATATCTTGTTTAGCAAGATATGATATCAGCATGGACCATAATCATCACTGAACTTTCTCCTTTATTGATCAAAAAAGTTGTCTACATGTAGTAGGCAGGTAACCAAGCAGCAATGATATAATTTTGCTGCTCAGTATAAGACATTGAGAGAACAATACAGACCCTCATCCTGATATTTGTTTCCCCTGCATACTTTACTGTAAGCAGCTGAGTTGATATTGAAATTTCCTTTTTGCTGCTCAATGTAGGACTCTGGAATGACAGTATGGGCCCTCATCCTATTTTTGTCTTGTGCTTTTCCCTTAAAAAAAATAAAACAGGTTTCATGGTGGGCAGGGAAGCGGAGGCAGGGGGGATCGCCAAGAACGGTGCCAAGATGGTGACCGCCGTCGCCTGTGCCAACGTACCAAAGATCACTCTCATTGTTGGGGGCTCCTTCGGCGCGGGCAACTATGGCATGTGTGGAAGAGCTTACAGGTCAGTCAAAAGCAAAACAGGCTCTCACCACGTGGAATGTCGAGATGCCAAGAAAATTACTTAACCAATTAAAGGGCACTTCCCCACCATTTTCCAGCTGGCTTCGATGAATAAAGAAAAGTCAGATGAATGAAATGGTTGCGGTTCCATGGTCCACAAATCAAGTCTGTGCTTGGTTTTTTTTTTTTGCGCTCGTGATAAGGCTTTAATAGGAAAATGAAAAAAAAAATGATCTCAAAGATGTCAGTGCTCAGCATTGCATCAGCATTATCTTAAAAACGTGCGTAGACTTGGGGAGAAGAAGCATTAGTAGTGGTATCAAGTTCAAGCCAATGAAAAAGGCTCCACGTTTAAAGGCCAAGGAGTTCACTTCTATGATACAAAGCACACAAGAACTGTGTTCTCAAATGTTCATTTAAAGGGAAGATAAACCCCAAGAGCAATGTGGATTGAGTGAAAGCAGCAACATTAGTAGAACACATCAGTGAAAGTTTGAGGAAAATCGGACAATCGATGCAAAAGTTTTGAATTTTTAAAGTTTTGGTGTTGGAACCGCTGGATGAGGAGACTACTAGAGGATATGACGTATGAGTGGACAACAATACAAAGAAAATATAAAGGAAATTCAACAAAAATTCACTTTTCTAGAATCATGAAAGAGCAATGGACCACCCTCTTTCAGAAAGCAGGGGGAATAATTGCTTCCCTTAACATATGTCAATATCAAGTTGATGGAATTTGTAATTTTCATGAAAAATGGATTTTTGTAGAATTTTCTTTATATTTTCTTTAAAAAAAAAAGAAACAAACAGATATTAAAAAGCCTTGAATTGAAATTACCCTCATTTCATTATATATATATACATTTTTTGTGGTTATTGTTGTTTTATGGTTGTTGATTTTTTTTTAGATGTTAATTAAAATGATTATTATATTCTTGTGATTTGTGGTTGTACAGTCCAAGGTTCCTGTACATGTGGCCAAATGCACGCATCTCAGTGATGGGCGGAAAGCAGGCTGCTCTGGTACTGACACAGGTCATGGCTGCCCAGAGGAAGAGGGAGGGTCTAGAGGTAAAGTTGATCTTCCGGGTTCTCTCTTAAATTTACACATTTTTGTGAACTTCTTTCTGATTTTGGGCACATTTAATGACTTGGAGCAATTCCACCAAATCTTACGCTACTATATAGAGCCCTGTTTGAACAGACTTTACCGCAGCAATGCCTCAACAATAGAGATCAGTGGTTACAATCCATGCACGTGATCGGATCGGCGTGTGGCATGCCAATCATTCTCTGTCTGCAAAGTTGCGCATGCGAGTTGAGTGTATCAAAGGAATGTTACCGCAGTTGCGTCCTAATTGAAGGATTGCCAGGGTAACGTTAGGGTAGTGCTAGGGTAGAATTTGGCAAGTTACAGCGACAACATCCGAACAACATTTTGCGGGGACCGTCTTAACAAACAGGGTGAAAAAGGACGTTACCCAGATGTTGCTATGGTAACTCTCTTAAAAACAGGGCTATAGATACACAGTTGCCAATTTGACTCTTTCTCTGCCAATGAGTCAAATTTGCACAAATTTTAGAAGCATACTTATGAACGGGAAATTAATGTGGCATGCACATGGTTAATAATGAGAAGATGGTGAATTCTACAGCAGAATTCCCCCCCCCCCCCCCAGGTTTGATGGGTTGAAGGGATGGTGTAGTATTGATAGAGATATGGATTGGGATTTTAGCAATTTTGCATCCGATTTTGATCCGATTGTAATAAAAAGTGGGTCCCATCTTCTATTAGGATTGCTCTGTTTTGGATATCTCAGCCATTTCAAAACCTATTTTCATCAAATAAACAATGTATTCCTCTTGGAATTACAAGATCTTTCATATTTTATAAGAGGTTTATCGTTGTCTCACAAAAAAAAAAATGTTAGAAACTTGAAGTTAGGTCTCAACCAAAACTATACGATCACTTTAAACCATCATTGTTTGATTCTGTGAATTAATCCTCTGCTCTGTCCCATCCAGTTGTCCAAAGAGGAAGAGGAAGCGATCATGGCACCCATCCTTGCCAAGTACGAGGAGGAAGGAAGCCCGTACTATTCCAGCGCAAGGTAAGACCCATTCAGACCCCCACTCATAAAGAACAGAAAGAACACCCACGCTATGAAAAGAAGAGTTTATCAAACCTGTGGGGTATAGCTGACAATCTGTGCCCGTGGAGTAAGAAAATATGGGTATTTATTACCCCCACAACCCTCTCAGCTAATATTTTCCTTGTTTTTTCTTCCCCCTTCCCCTTCCATCCCTCCCCCCAGGCTATGGGATGATGGGGTCATTGATCCGGCCGACACCCGGAAAGTCCTCGCCCTCAGTCTTAGCGCTTCTCTGAATGCCCCGGTTCCTGACACACAGTTTGGGGTGTTCCGCATGTAACCCCTCCTCTGAGCAGGCCGACCAAATGTGACAATGTTTTAATCTCCCCTGCTTCGACAGCATCATCATCGTCGTCGTCGGCAGCGGGTCATCGTCGGCAGCGGGTCGTCGTTAGTCTCTCTCTCTGGAGTTATGTTGCCATTTCTGTAGTTCCCTTCCAGTTTGATTTGGGTATTGGTTGGAAAGGACAGTGGGCTTGGGTTAGGTGGTGGGAGTATGTGATTTGATAAGCAGGCACCACAGACTAACAGAAGCTCTAGAACCCCAAAAGACTTATGCTGCACAGGGTATATTTTGTACTGACAGGATCTTTACCTTTGAAGTGGTCGAAAAGGCTTTCCTTTCATTGCTAGACAATTTCAGAGTTTCCAATTTCCTTCACTGTATCTAATTCCCTGTATATGCATTACAGCCCATGTGTATCGAAACAAGATTTGGCTCATGAATCCATTTAATCAAGTCAAGCCCCTACCTTCATGACAAGAGCTCTGGTATACTTGTCGTAACACATGGCGTGATCTTATAAAGACTGCAGTGAAAACCACAATATCCTGTGGAACAAGAACGTAACAAAAAAAAAAATGCAATCCAAATGCATATATGTAGGTTTGTTAAGTGGTCTGTGGTCTCAAGTACTCCTTGCAATTTGAGTGTCAGTTTCCTGTTTTTGCCTTTAATAAAAGATATAGTACAGTCCCAACTCCAACCTCCCCTCCCCCCCCCCCCCACCCACCACCACCACTTTTGTATCCGAGTCATGTTCTCTGCGTGTAGATTGATGTAGAAGGTGATCCACTTATCAGACAGGTGCTTCCGCCCCGAGCACAAAATAAAAAAAAAAAAAATCAAGTGTGCTTTTGTTTCTGCTCTGGCAAGCTAACTGTAGCTACAAAGACTATGGTCTCACATGCATTATAGTGAGGAGATAGTTGATGATGCCAATCTGTGTGTGCGTGTGATGAACAAAGTATATTCGAGTTTCTGGGGGAAACAAAAAAGGAAAATGTGGTGATGCAGAAATTATGAGACGAAGATCAGTGAAATGTCTGTAGCAGAACTGTGTTTGTATTTTTGTCTTATTTTTTTCTTCATTGTAAGGTGTCTGGTTTTACTGGCAGTGAAGTATTCATTGTTGGATTGTGATGTTTGGAGTCTGCTTCCGTTCCCTTCGGGCAGAGTACACAGGAATTTTGTTGTAACTGAAATTTCCTCATGATATTTGGTATCTCGCTACATCAGGGATGAAAACAAGCGAGTATAAAAAGAATGGGACCTGCACAATTACCATGCTTAATATACCAGGTACCGCACTATATCCAATCTCGTTACAAGGAAATGGGGGCAACTTAAGTGTTTGGAAATGTGGGAGGAGTAGAAATGAAGAGGAGCATGTCGCAATATGGAATGTGGTCTCCAGTAACTAGACCCCTGTTGGACGTGGGGGCAAGTTGACCGTCATGCTCAGTGTACAATGGGTCAGGAGTGGTGAGGCAGGCAGTACACTTCCACTGACAAGGGAGGAATCTTGTCGTTAGAGCGTGTAACTTAATACCAATGAGGCAGCTTTCATGTAACAGAGCGTGGTGAAAACGGGACTGGAAGTGGAGGCGATGATGAAAATGGATTTCAGACAATCCTTCCCCCCATATGCATGGCGGGAATCATAAAGTGAAGTTGGCTTGATCGTACCCAAATGGAATGCACAGAAAATGTGCAAATGGAGATATGTTGTTTCAGGCAATAATGTTTACAACTACTCATGGTAGATGTCATATGTTGGTTTATGTGTGTTGCTGATTTTTTAAATCTTATTTTGTATTTTGTTTTCATTTTGTTTTGTTCACTATGCCTCTTGAGGACTTAGCAAGTCTTGAGGACTTAGCAAGTCTTGAGGACTTGGCAAGCCAAACCATTATGTGGCATGGGGTAGGTCGTTTTACATATCCATGTCTATTTATTTTAATTTGCGGGAATGTAGAATGAAGCACAAGTCTTTTAACACCTGTATTCAAAAGCTGCAATGCCTGTGTGGTTTGATACACCAATGGAAGAGTTGTAACTATTACATCTGAAAAGATGTGATTTCTATCATGTCCAACTTGGTGATCTCCAAATTGGCAAACCAAGCTGGTGTAATAAATTTTAATTAAACCACATACCATTGGTGTGTCCTTATGTTTTGTTTTGAAAATGTTGGAAGATAAATGGTCAAATTTCATGTCAGGGGTATATCATGTTTGAACCAACTACAATATCTTTGTGTGTAAATAAAATCAGATAATACATATCTAACAAATAGCGTGGTACGTTATGATGTGTGTGTGTGTGTTGTTTTTTCGTCACCATTTTGCTCAAAACCTATTCACTAATTGGTCACATTTTTTTCATGTGTTCCTATGAAGGGAAAATGTTTTCACAAACTTACTTTTTCCACACCAGTATAAAATTGGTATCCATTAGAAACATGATGTGCGACTGTTACCTCCCCCCCCCCCCCTCCAGTGTGAAAGGGGCATCCACTGGAAGCATGGTGTGTCCATTACCTTTCCCACCCCAGTATGAAAGGAGTATCCACTGGAAGCATGGCGTGCGACTTTTACCTTTCCCATCCCAGTATGAAAGGGGTACCCACTAGAAACATGATGTGTGACTACATGTATTACTAATGAATGTATGACAGCATTTCATTGCTGTGAAGGTATCATTGACTCATTACTCTGCGGGATTATATGCTGAAATATATTCATCTTGTTGGGCTCGGAATGTGACCAAAAGTCCTCTGAAATGGAGAGAGGAATTCCTGGAAAGAGTTTCCTTTGTGTATGTAAATACTGTAATAAATGAAGGGTTTGTTTGCAAAAACCGATAAGTCCATTTTTGAAGATTTTGAAGTACGATCTCTGTCATAATGTACAAAATAATACCTTTTAAATGATATATTGGTCACTACATATAAAGGTATATTTTTGAAGTTATGGTCAAAAGAAGCACAAATTTTCTTATTTTTATTTTTATTTTTCTTGACCTTTAATCGCAAATATCTCCATTTGGCAAATATGGACTTATCGGTTTTTGCAAACAAACTCTTCAAATATAACTACAGGTGGTCTCTTCCATTACATTTCCTTCTCCGTCATTGCCCAAATCATATCCAATAGTGGCAGAGTGATTACCTGAATTGCAGTTGCCCCATATTTATCAAAACAGGGATTTATCAAAACAGGGATTTATCAAAACAGGGATTTATCAAAACGGGGATGAAAGAAATGAAGACATTTCTTGAATTTGACCGTACATGTGGCAATGATGTATCTTTACGACTAGGAGATGCTGCACATACATCAAAAGTTTACGAGATATCTGATAAGTTCATTGATCTGGTTGAACTGAAACTTGACACATCTTTTACACCATCTCCGTGACGGGGGGGGGGGGGGGGGGGAATGAAACCCAATTATACAATAAGTGGATCGCATGAATGCAGCAATACCAGTAGAATACAATACATCCAAAATGTTGTAGTCTTCTCATCCAGCGATGGCGGCACTGAAACTTACAAAAAAAAAATTCACAACTTTTGAACGGATCGTCCAATTCTCCTCAAACTTTCACTGATGCGTTCAACTAAAATTGCTGCATTCACTATCATATATATTTGGGTTTCATTCCCCCCCCCCCCCCATCCATCCCATGCAGAATATCATCTTTCCCTCCCCCATCTCCTATGATGGTTACTGAATGTAACCAGCATATTGAAAGATGGCCTAATACTTTACAGAGTACTTACATTAACAGAAATAGTTATACAATTTTTGAAATAGGCAAGGAAGGCACACAAACATGTACACACAGAGAGACGCGTCATACACAAGATTAGTGGTTGTATCTATATTTCTGTATTTCAAAAGAAATTCAGTTTCTTGCACACTCAAAACAGAAATACAGGTAAAAGTGGACAGGGGATAAAAAGGACAGGTAGAGCAAAAAAAGAAAGGAAAAAAAAAAAAACCAACACATCAACTTGACATAGGAAATGTAAAAATGCTCTCCACAATATCATATTTCCCAAATTTTCTATTTTCAGCTTAAAATTGCAAACACAAACAAAAACATAAATGTTTAGATGTCTCTGCACAAAATATGCAAGAGGCATCCTTTTCCGGTGAATTACATTTTCTTTTTTTTTTTCTTTTAAATCAGACTACACACACACAGACCAGCTGGAACATGCTCTCTGTAATTCTTCAACATAGGACCAAATGACAACGTCCGGTCAACATTTCGTCTCCTTGTTTGACAGAGGTCATCTTACAAAAGCCATCCTTGCGTACATACGAATGAATGGGTATGGTCAAGAGGGACGTTCCATCCCAGACCACGGCGGATGGCTTGCGTAGATGCACTCGACTACTGACCTCACACTGGCCACTAAGAGAAATTTTTAAAAAATATATATACGTACGTGTCCACATTCAATTGCCGCCAACACAGCAAGCATTTACCACAGCACAACACACATTGGATGATAGGTGGGGTAGAAACACTTTTAACACGTAGTAAAGCCATGGCCCCCTACTGATACTGACTGAACTTTGGAACAGAGAAAGCGAGCCTACTCGTAAACACTGTCTTGTCACAGAAAGTTTCGAACATACCATAGTCGCAGATACCAAAGTGGCAGCGGTGAATCCTAAAAATCTGGGTCTCACATGAATTGTCGGTGTAGTTGCACTTGACTTGCAAGACTGGCGTTGGTCGTAACAAATTGGCCAGCCCCGCCTCGAACAAGCCTTATGCTTGACTATAACTCTTCCAACAAGGGGGCCCAGCGAAGGATTGCTTTGCATCATTTCTATGGCACATGTAACCACCAACGTTTTGCTGCGGCACATCTTACATGACGTGGGGTGAAAAAAATTGCAAAATCTTACTAGCTCTCTTTTTTTTGGTCATATACTGAACCAGTATTTCCAATGGACAGAGCAACCCGTCAGGCAAACTACAACTGCCATGTTTCACGATGCCAGCACATACTGAAATGATTTATATGGTGAACGTATCGCAAATGTCTGCAAGGTTCGAAATGTAATCATTCTTCTAAGCTATGTAGCATAACAGTAATGCCTACTAAAAATTTAACCAAAAAAAGAAAATCTATAAACGACTGATAAAGGACAGCCACTACAACTCTCCTCTCCCGCTCTAATACTTCAACTCGCAAACTACAGGTCTCTGCTGAATTAAAATGGGTTTCCTGTTTGGTAAAATTCAACAAAGGGAAATTTCACAGTATCGGAAGTAAGCGTGCTAATACCTGCCAAGTACAGCCTGACTTCTGGAGAAATTTTGTATTCATTACCCTAATCTATCTGTGGCAAAGTCCAAGAATATTATGTGCATTACCCCATGCTTTGGAACTACCCACTTTCTCTCAATGCACATGACAATATTGTGTGATCTCGTCTAATTTCCACCAACTGGAACATTTCAATGGCATTTGGTGACTCGTTTCACTTCGCTTCACGCCAACTCCTGCACTGCGTACAGCACCACGCCAAACGAACAACGTCCTAGTGCTCTCAAACTGGAATAAATTAAGCTTGTCTTGATTCAGTTAAAAGAGCAGAGAATACAAAACGCAGTTCAATTTGGCAAACAAAATAAATAATAGTATACAAGTGGTACCTCCAAGGATTTCATAATACTTCTCATTTTCCCTCCTACAATTTCTATCCCTGCCATTTCTTCTAGGCCACTGACACACAAACTAGTATAAAGCAAGTTTCACACGACACTCATACGCATGGAGGTTTAGAACAACACCTCCTAAAATAGTCCATATCAAATGACATCACGTACATGATGGGGTGAGATACTACATTGAGGAGGAAGATACATTGTACTCTAGTCTCAGCCGAATTCAAGTAAATTTTGCCTCAATGAAGATCGATATTCCCCTAAAAAACAAAACAGCAAAAATCCAGCTACATAGCTAATAAAAAGGGGGGGGGGGGGATGGCAACCTACCCTTACTGTGAACGAATGTAACTTGTGTCAATTACCGGTATGGGCAAATTGAGCCAACCAAGTCAATGTAAGCAAGACGCTGCGAGAGAGAGTAGCTATAACTTGCAGAGAGTTATCAAGGAAGGATGCAGACATGAACTCAGATTGCCTGAGCACTAAAAAGTCAAAATAAATAAAATGCACTTAAAAGTTTGACAAGGAAACGTGTGAAAAAACTCTGATCTGATTTTTACGTCCTCATAGGGGAATTTCTCATATCTTATTATGTTCTACAAGAAGATATACATGTATCAATGTAAAGTACACGTTGGATCAGGTCTTAACACACTCATTTTTCAAGACCAAAACATGAACATGAAATTGCTTAATTTCATTTTTCTCGTAACATAAGCTCACTTTAGGCCCATTCATAGACATATATGTAAATTATTGGTTCTGGGATGGAAATGCAGAAATAGATTTGATTTGCCAACGTACATGGCCATGATACGTGGAAAAAGGAACCCACCCCCCCCCTCCCAAAAAAACAAACAAACAAACAAACAAAACCTTGCGCTGCTGCATGCCAGGTACTTCAAATCTCTAATCTATGCACACTTAAACAATGACTGGAGCGTGATCCTGGGCACTCACATCCAGGGATTTACAAAAAATCAAGATGGACTCATTTTGCATCATGACAAGTATCGCAATACTTCATGATATTTTGTGTCCACATTTCAGGACGATTAGTTTTTGCATTGCGTTGCAATGTGTGAATGGACCTAATCAAAGACAACCGGGATAAGCTTGACACAAACTGATACCCCCATTCTACAGAGATTTGTTTTCATCGGTCACTCTTTGGAAACAAAGTTTGTTGCTTCCGGCCACCCACTGAAGTGTATGGGACTGCAGTCTGATTAATCCCACTTGGTTGGTCGACTATCAGGTCAGTATTAGACATGCCATTCATGATCCTCATTGGACGATGTTGCCTCATCAGATCACCGCCAGACATGTCTGACACTGACCTGATAGTCGACCAACACATGTCGAATTCATCGGACTGCGATCCGATACACTTCGGTGGGTGGCCCGGAAGCGATAACCTCTGCTTCTGATGCGTGACCAATGACAGAAAATGTCTGTGGAATCGGGGTATAAACTTAACTGGAATGTTTACAATTGTGTTGTTTCTACCTTTTTTTTCTTCACAAAGTCAGTGCAAGAGAAAAACCACTACTGTAAAAATGGACACTTTTGTGGCATGGAAGTTTTCGCGCAATTTGTGCGACCAGAAACTAGCATGAAAATAATAGCATGTAAATACTATTGTTTGTTGCTTGTACCACTATTACTTGTCTTGATTTCACAAAATTAGAGACAAGAGAAATTCATCTTACCCAGCCCATCGCAAAAAATTATTCGAGCGAAAATATCCACTTTTACAGTTAATGATGGCAGAGACTCTCACAACATATACAATGTAGGAGAGAGCATGTTCAGATAACATGCAACATGACCTTTGACCTAGAGCTCTGACACCAGAATGCTTTTGGCAAACTTGGGCCTTTTAACGGGTTATGATGATTGCAAAAAATGTTACCACTAAACACAATGGTGAATTTCAAGGGGGGAGAGAGAGCGAGAGAGAGAGAAAAAAAAAAGTGATTCCAAACCCGTCTGCGAAAAAGCTGGTATTCCGTTCAGACTCGCACTATCTGCCACCATGTTACATAACACCTACATATTATGTTCCAGGGATTTTCAATCATATCGAAAAAAAAAAAGATGAATCACATTGGTGGCAAGGTTACACTTTTTTTAAAAGAAATCTTAGATACAAGAAAAATCTCACACTATGGTTTCTAAAAGGCATGTGCACACACAGACACAACAAAGGGGTCATAATAAAGATTAAAATCAAACCAGAAGAGTGCTATTATATGCCAAAGTCTTGCATTTTTGTGCAGTGGGTGGGCTTACAGACTAATGTCATCTTGTTTTGATGCAAAGCTTGTAAAATAAAAATGCCCTCTTTGAATATCAACAAACACATTTCAATATCATCATCATTAATCTCTTCCTCTTTTTTTTTTTTCAAGCAAGAGGTATGCATACTATGCAAAATTCAAATGATTAAAGTCAATCATATAGTATGACATACAGGTCAACAGATCTTTAATGATTGAAGGACATCTGTTGATGATGTCTATCCTACAGAACAGGTACAGGATCAGTCAGCAAAAAAATGAGTAACTACTCATTGTTATTTGGAGTGACGATAGTTTTCTCAGAGTTTAGTGTAGTGTAATTCAGACTGCACGGCATCATTGTCTTACACAAAATGAATTAAATAATGTAAAACAATCTAAAAAAAAAAATATATATATATATATGTATATATATATATATATATATAGGGTATTATTGCTAGTGATTATATCCTTAATAAGTGCGGATCAGAGAGGGATTAAAAAAAAAAAGTATACACACATAATTCATACAAATACGGTTGTGCCTTTGCAAATTAGTTGTAGAACACATAGTGCACTATACATTAAAAAAAAAAAGAAAGAAAATAACCCTAGCTACAGTCCATTGGCAGGACAGTGTTGAAAAGGGTGAGCAGTAGACTCCTGAGAGACATACATTTCATTAGCTTATCCTAACTTCATTATCGTACAGCCATAACTGTGTTTACTGTGAGGAAAAAAGTTGGTGCGTAACTCCGTTCACTTAATCACAAAATTGGCCAGGATGGCCAAGTCGACGACGAGGATGAGGATGATGACGATGTTGCTTGTGATGATGTCAGCAAAGGCTCACTGTGACGATACACCATAGAAATTTCGTCTCTATCCTTGCAAATACAGGTACCCCGTTTACCAAAAGTTTATGCAATGACTGGGGAAATGATGCTTAAAATCACATTGCAAATAGACAGATATTGTGTCAGTGTCAACCAGCATTATTACCATAAGACTGTTTTTGAGAGAATCTAACTTGTACACATTTTAGTTGAGTTATCTCCATTTTTTGAGGTTGGGATGCACCATCACACTTTCCCGCTCAAAGATTTGCCCGCCACAAGCCCTTTTCAACTCTCCACAGCCCCTGGAATGTTACATCAACATATTCTTGCTCTTGTGCAAACCCATCGCCATGTTAGCAAGTGTCTTACAGTATGGACTCGTGCTGCCAAATTTAACAAAAGATTAAAAATCAATTTAAAAAATGCAAAAGAATTGTTGTGCCTAGATTTGATAACTACTTAAGAATGTCTTGTGCAGACAACCCAGATATGGAATTATCATCTTAACAGATGATACACTTTCACGATCATTATCACATCCGGATGTTTTTGGTGACGCTGCTTTGTCATCTACAGTTCAGCCAGCGATCAAGTTCCCCCTAGATCGCGATCACGGGCGATCAGTGATCGCATATGCGATCATTGATTGTATGCAATTCGGCATACAATCAATTGATTGCGACATATCGCGTATGCGATCACTGATCACCCGTGATTGCGATCTAGCGGGAACTTGATCGCTGGCTGAACTGTACATCTGTATACAGGATGCAAAATGTTCTGGCTTGATGATTTGTCTACTTTTTAAAACAATAATAGAATACAAAATTAATTTAATGTCAAATCATCCCGTGACATTTAACACAAGCCATGAATGATGAACCACTAAACATAGCAGCAGAGTCAAGATGTTTAAAAAAAGAAGGCAGACGCGGAGAATAATAACAAAGAGCAAGTATCGAAACCAGGGACCACGTCAAGTTGCTGTGATACTTTTCCTGCAAGGAGGCCTCTCACTTATCCGACGTCAAGGTGTGGCAACAGTGGCCTTTTGGCGGGAAGCTGACAAACCTTCGCTGAACATACAGTATGCCTACTGCTGCTTGCATCAGCCTCATGTGTACGTATAAAGATGGCTAATGACCAGGGAAGTATGTGACGGAAGAAATCAACTGAAAGAAAAAAAAAAATACTGCGTCATAGGTACCATCACATTTAATACAAACAATGGTTTAATACCCGTGTCCTACCCAGGCTCAAATTACTGTGATCTATGTGAGGCCCTTTTCTTTAGGGGGGTAACCAGCACCACTTGGGACCTTCTTGCGTGTCTTTCATCCACTGGGCATTAACTTCTGAAGAGGGTAGAATGTTGTAGACATGCAAGGGAACCCAAAACTAGGAAATGGAGTCAAGTGCTGCACCTGTTAAACATCATCAACAAACAGTCCATCTAATTTGGTGAAAGCAAGTTAGAAAACTGCATTTATCCCTCCTTGAATCAAGTTCTGTATTGGGTGGCTACAACAAGCTTTGCAAATCCTGTTAAGAATTTCTCTTGCCACGAAACAACACAAACACCCTGCAGTTTTCAAATACGGAAAATAGCTCACTGTGAGTGCTTACATTGCTAAGTCCCACATACTGAATAGATTCATCAGTTCATACAAACTCAAAACTTGAATATATCTGCAAAGTCAGACACAGCAGACCTAGTTGTATGCAAGACTAGGTGTTTCCATGAGAACAGTAACCGGCCAAACATCAATTCACAGCATTTAATAACCAGTTTTGTGTTTCTCTGATCTGTAAATTACTTTGCTAAAAAATTCTCAGTTTTTGTGATGCACCAATTGAAAACTTCATGTAGGGAAATCCTTTTAAAAAGGTCTGATAATACTCTAACATGCATTGATTGAAATTTCATAAAAACATTCATGAAAATGGCAAGCAGCACACCTGGACTCTCAAAGTACAACTACCAGTAATTGGTGACAAACTGCATACCTGGGAAAAGGAAGACTTTATTCATTTTTCTTTCTGTCTTCTTCTTCTTAGTCAAGTTCAGGTTTATCATCCCCCACCCCCTTCAAAACTCTACTCTCACCAGGTCCTGTTAAAGCTATGCATGGTACACAGAAAATCTTTGCAACAAATCTGGGAACAGGAACAAAAGAAGCTAACAGGCTGGGTTCCACACATCCCAGCACTGCATGCAAGCAGTGTGAACAGGCATGGTCACCATCCCCCCCCCCCAATAAAAAGTTTAAACAACAGGAACTATCACAACTTTTACCAGCAAAACAAATCCTATACCTGCACATAAATGTTCACATATGTTTGTGTCCATGCATGTCTGTATATATATGTATGTGTGTGTGTGCACAGGTGTTCAGGTGTGAGGATTATTCTGACCCCAAACACTATGTGAGGTCATGGGGATTATTTTCTACTGGTGCCGGAATGTCAGCTCATGTACCTGTGTATATTTGGCTCCCCCTCGGAGCAGCACGAAGCACAATCAGCACACTTCTTTCTCTCTCTTCCCCCTCCCTCCCCTCTTTCGTAAGAAGAAGAAAAAAAAAAGTATAAATGACATGAGCAAAGTCTACATGTAAAAAAAGGGGGAAAAAACTATTGACATTTATGAACCTGTACCAAAACATCCATGAAGATGTCAGTATGAGTAAAGAATTGGGGTAACAACATCAACAACAAAATGAACAACCTCTGTGATGAATACCTAGTACAGGTGGTACTGCCATTTCAAAAGCTGTATTATGCACTCATGAACTGAATGAACTTCAACACGCATTGCTAGCAAAAGGTCTTCAATTATGTGATTCTCCGCTACATGTTTTTTCACTCCAATATGATGGCGGTGGCTATTGTCAACTTGAGGAGATAAAGCATAAAGTCTAACGTCGTCCACAAGATTTCTCTCATTCGGGTTAACAGTATCGACATTAAGTCACAGGAACATTTTGAATGCAACTCCGCCATTAACAGTGGTCGGGGGGGGGGGGGGGGGTGGAGAGGATTGCAGCCACATCTTAATAAAGGAACAACTTTCATACTTCAGGGTGGCCGACATATACCTGAACTATCAAATATCAAAGTCAGAGAGATTCCAGAGAGATATTGGAGAGATACTTGTGTGTTGCAATTATTTCAAAAGGCAATCCAATTCTCCACATCAGTGAGGTATTTTTACTTTACTCTTGTTGGGGCATGAAAAGTGTCTGTTTTCAGGGAGTCCCCTACACAGTCAGGGAGACTCAATAGCTTGGCATGTTATCAGCACTGCAGTGCTCATGGAGAGGAAAGAAAACAAGAGACAATTAGAAAAGCACTCGTGGCGCGCAGACCTCAACCAAGCAGCTCATTAATCCACCCATACACGCATGTTGAAAATCGTCTAATTTCCCAATATAGAAGCCTTCCGTTTACATCATCAGTTTCCAGCTATGCGGTGCCTCTTCTGAGCAGAGCACACGTGCATGCAAACCTAAAATATGTGCAACATGAACACCCAAGTTCATTGACACGATCTGCCAAAAGATTTTTTTTTTTAAATGTCATAATGGACTTTTCCTGTAAGTTTCATTCAAATCCATTTTACAACTTTTTTAGTTATTTTGCAAACAGACAAACCAACGCCAATGAAAACTTAACCTCCTCCTTCCTTGGCAGAGGTTAAAAATGCAGGTTGTGAGCATAGAATTGAGGACGATCGAGTAAACTTTTGGCATGTCTACCCCAAGAGTGCTATATGATGGGAGTAAAATTCAGAACCAGTGTTATTTCATCAACAAATTTCAGGACTTGCCTGATTTTTTTTCCTTCCGTCATCCACCCACCCTGAAGCTGAAAGCTGATGAATTTCTGCCATAGGCCAAATACACTGTCAATGCTCACTTCTAAAACAAATGAAATGATAATGATAAAAAACATTTTTTTTTTTAACTTGGCAAGAATGTGATAATGTGAATGATGTAATGTGACTAATGTGAAAACGTGAATGAAATTTTTGTGGCAAAATTAACCAGCAAACTCTCACAAAGAAGCAGAATAGAGAGGTTTCATGCAACAAATTCAGTATCCCCGCTCAACAAACGGGTTCATTTCTCTTCACAAAGATGTAAGATGTGGTGACAACTCATGTAATGTAAAAAAAAAGAAAAGAAAAAAGTGAATGACCCATCTCAACAGCAATTTTTGTCATATCCCCTTTCTTCTTCCTACATATGATAAGTAAAGAAAACTCAACTGGCCATTGAATACACAGAAATGAAAGTATTAGGACAGAGGCTGTACAAGTCTTTGCATTAAAAAATGAAAAAGAAAAAAGAAAACAGTTAAGTTGTTGGTAAAGCTTCACTAGTTTCTCCAAACAAAATGTCTGCACGTTACATGCACAGTACTGCATTCAAGTTATTGTCTACCATACTGCTCTGGAACAAAAAAAAAAGGGGGGGGGAGGGAGAAAAACAACAATGGCAATAATTCCTCTCCTTGACAACCAGAGAACTATGAAGTTGGTAACTTGTCCTGGATTTTTTTTTTTTTTTAAGAGGGATAAACAAACACAAAAACAAACAAACACCACCATACGACCAAAGATATTTGTAGAGTGAACACATACGTCACGCAGTTTGGAATGCTTAAGAAGCTCATTCAAATTTTTCTCAACATTTACGAATGGGGAAAGGCTACTGGTTGCAAACAGTTATCTCAGGCCTCACCCTCTGAGAACACAAATCTCTACTTGTCCATTGCATGGGGATTTGCCATGATAGCAACACGATATTAAGCTGGGAATGTGCAAACCTACTAACTTCAGTCAATTCAAAAACAAGCAGAGAAGTTCAAAAAATCCTCCATGGCTATTTGACACCATAGCAGGGAAATTTAGGATAACAATTTCAACAGACTTTGCACAGTGCAATAACCCATCTGATGACATGTCATATATCAGACATGTCATCACATCATCATATCTATGTCTATCTAGACATTAAAACATGGGGGATGCTTTTTAGTGCCATGGGACAAATGTTCTGACCAGTCATACATTCAACTTACTAATTCTTCCTGCTCATTGCCTTCAAAAAGTTCAGAATAATGTCGCATCAAATCCTTGGTGGACTTGGTTGGCTCTCACGAGTACCCAACTAGATCCCGTCTCCTCTGATAGTAGATTGACAAACATACTTTAATAGGGTCATATCTCTCGCATAAAAAAAAAAAAAAAAACACTTAGCAAAGATGCAAGTCCCAAATTGTAGATGGGAAGAACATTCCTGGTGATGGGTGCTCAGAACCAACTTTAACTCCTTACCCCCAGGGGCAACCAAAACTCACTCTTGAATTAGGACCCACTCTGCGTGACACCGAGTGTCGTCTTGCTAAGCTCCGAGTCCTCATCAGGTATCACAATACCTCCAGCCAGGCTCCTGGGCTATTGGTCTGGTTCTATTCATCACGAAGTCCAAAAATTTTGCTCCTTTGCAACGTATGCAGTAGGGGCTTTAAAATACGTGAAAGAAAGAATGCTACTGTGGACTGAATTTCAACAAGGAACCAATTAAATGATGGTGAATGATGATCCATATTTGACGAGTGACGACTTCGCAATAGTGTAGAGGGTTGAATCTGAATCCAATGTGAAAGTTTTAGCAAAATTTGAACTCTAGTGTCACTGGATCATATATATAAACTTCCCGCGACAACAGTAAGAAAATATAACTTGTAAAGGCTCCAGTTTTGTCTTTGTCTTTTTCTAGTTGTCAAAAAACAACACAAAACACACTATGTTGGGAAAATGCCAAAATTCATCAGCAGGGCTATATCTACACAAGGCAGACATAAGATACTCTCAAGCTCTCTTCATCTGACAATGTGTATCCTCGGTAAAAAATACCCACTAAAACAGCCATCAATGGACACTTCATAATAGCTCCAATCTATGCTTTGCACCCCTCATATTAAAAGTTCCTAAACATCTTATTCAATCTCAAATTAGCCTTTCTTGTTTGTTTGTTTTTCCCCCTGTTACAATGCTCGTACATTCACATGATTATGTCAGCACAGGGTGGTCACCAAATATCTCATTGAATGCTCTCATAGAATGCCATTTTGTCAGGGAACAAAGAAAACTTGAGTCAAGCAATGTGACAATTAGGCAAACTCCATCATGTGGGTGATAACACATATCATTCAAGTGTACTGTCAATTAGGATGTTGTTAAACATCTCTTAATGTCTGTTGTCATCAATCATGGCAAAGTTAACATTTCTACAGGAGACAATATCCTCAATGATGCATCAAATTTATTTACACTTAAAAAAAAAAGGTCTTTGCAAGACAGCATCACTGAGCTATTCCTCACATGCACTGTGATATGGGGGGGGGGGGGACCACTATTGACATATGGCAAGAAAACTAATGTGGCTACCTTTCGGGGATACAAGTGTCACTTTGACGTTTTTGTAATCATTCAACATCACACTCAGGTATTTGCTCTCTAACAATATCATTAGCAGACATGTGACTGACATTCGTGTGAACACAACACAAAAATTGCAATAGATATCGAATAGAATTTTTCAAGTCAAGAATTCAACAGGTGCAATAGTCGGAACAAGAGCCGACACTCGTGTGCAGAACACCATTCATCTTGCGCATACACGATATGGTGTCTCACTGAAGCAAGAGAGCTGAAAATGAGATTCACAAACAATTTTGCGGATTCACAATTCTAAACACAAACGCGGGCGCCTGCCTGCCGGCCTGCACAGCAAGCCAAGATATCAAGCTTGGGGGCTACGAGTTGACAAAACTAGTCCTGATGTTGACCACGCAATTAAGTCCACTGTCTGCAGAATCATCATCATGCTGGTGTTATCATTATTATTATTTTTTTGGTAAATTCATTCTGTCTTCCATTCCAATTCAAATATTCCGTTGCAAACTGAGGAGAAAAAGAGGTCATTTAATTGTCTAATCATACATCAAAATGGTATTTCATTGTATGACGTAATCATTACATACATAGTCCCAGCCATGCATGATTGTGTCCATATATAATTTTCAGCCAAAATGGAGGCTCCACAACGGTAACCACCGGAGGTCAGACCATTCCCACCGAGTCATTAGTGAATCCGTCCTTAATGCAAAAAACTGATTCTGCATCAGCTGGTGTGCCTCGCATGCAGATGGTTCTGCACGGGGGCGTGACCTTAGACTTATCCTACAATGCAATGCGTCAACACTTAACCTCAGCTTGTTGCCAGCACTGTGTGTAGAGTTATGAATGCACAAAATTGCAAACTTCATGGCCTTCCCCCCTAAAAAAAAATGGCAAGACAGCTCCTGCCCAGATTTACACTATTCAAAATCTAAAATGGAATTTGTTAAGAAACAACAAAAATCACTTTCATCTGCATGCATGCGAGCTGATGAACATTTTGTTGAATGGATATGTAAACTTCTCAGCCTCGCAATGCAAAAATAAAAAAAAAAGACGACTCTGTTAACTAACTGTCCCTTTTGGAAACATCGCTCATGATAATCGTTCTCGTATGACAAACAGGCCACGTTATCAAGCACTTTGGTTAATTATGACGGGACTGCTCCACCTGCCTTTCAATGACTTTTTGCAGAATACTATGTCGGGCAACAAAGATGCTGCCGTGACTATAAAAACTCTAGAGCCATGCATTACCACTCTTTGCTGCAATGGACAAAATGTTCCACTTTCCCTAATGAATACTGACGTGTATCACAAAGTCTCGCCGACTTCCATTCATTCACCTTTTTTGGTTTGATCTTCAAACGTATTTCACCACACACAACTACTAAAGGAGAGAAACGAATGGACGCACACACTCAGACACACACACACGCGCGCACATACACACACAACTCACATACAATTTTGAACATTTCTTGCCCTCTCACTCTTGAATTTCTTTTCTCGTCTCACCAATTCCCGCCATTGTTACTCTATCGCCGGTTGAAATGCCATTATCTTTGCAGTTATAAACATTAATTCAACTTTTTTCGTCTGTATAACTTCTGAACTCTTCTAGGATCAACTTCACCGATGTATAAAAAAGAACATCAGCAAAAACAAAGTTAATTTCATGCGCATCGTTCACAGACTGACTTCAAACAATTACTCCTCCATTACTAGATTCCCAGAACCACAGAAGCTAGTCTTGCAATGTTCCGATACTTAGAGTCAATTGATCTCTACGTTAAAACTGAAACACATTCAAATATTTCATACTCATTCAACAGCATTTAGAAACTCTTCTTGCAAAAATGCTGTCCGGCAATATTTGCCTAGACTACTGAAAGAATCTCTATCAACTAATAATGCACCTTACACATTTTTTTTTTTTTACTGCAACACTTGAATTAAGTAAATGAGTATGATCATACATCATATATTCTCTATGAATGATGAAAAGGATTGGGTTTAGTTACAAATCATTTTTTTGTTTTTTACATCAATACGCCTAGAATCACACTGTGGACAAGTTGGAGTCTCTGACTCTGTCACATGTTTGTGTCTTGGGCTGTATTGCTACGCAATCCTACATGCCACATTCCAGTGTTGACAGGCTGGTGTTTCGAGTACCCATTTGCCATGGTGTGAGTGGCAGGTCACATCCCTGCTCCTCACCCATCTCCTGAAACATGTTCTCCGGCAGGTCATCCATCATCATGCTGTCACCGATGGATGATGCTGTACTGTTTGAAGTGTCATTGAATGACTGCGCCTCTGCAAACAGATTCTGGCTCTCTGCGATCTCCGCGGGGCTTACCCTCTGTGGTGCAATGTCATACTTGAGGTTGTAATCGGCACCATTCTCTGAGGTCACGACAGTAGGCTCCTCTTGGCCCGCAGACCAAGACTGCGACGAGAGGTCGCTCATCTCCTGGATGTTGCTGGATGATGTGCCCATGTGGTCATTGTATGGTTCAAAGTCTGCTTCCGTTACTTCCAGATCCAAAAGGTCTTGATTCAGATTGCGCTTGGCAGAGAAATTGTTAAGTTGGACTGCTTGGATCTGCCTTACCTGGTCTGCAGTCATAGTTGGCATGACTTGGGTAGCAACCATATCACTTTGACTTGGCAGATAGTCCTGTTGGGTTGGGTATTGGGAGGTGAGGGGTTGTCCTAGGAGCCTGTTGGCAGGCTGCTCAGGAAGAGGCACAGACTGACTGCGGTTTTGCAGGACCCGTTTGTTAACAATCATGGCCTGCAGATCAGAAACATTGGCACTGTTCTGCAAGAAGTTCCTCAGCTCAGTTTCCACGGCTTCCTGTGTGACTGGGTTGTTAATGGTGGGACAAGCTGGTCCGGAGGGATTACGGCGCCTCTGCCACATCGCCTGCTGGCTCTGTGCACCAGCAGTCACGATGGCACCCGTCTGAGTTAATAGCTGAATGTTGGGACCAGGTTGTGCACTTTGCAGGAGGAATGTAGCTTGCGGGGGCATGATTTGTTTGGGGGCTGGGGATATCATATTTTGGCGAAGCTGCTGCTGCTGTTGCTGCTGGTACTGAAGAGAGACGGGACTGGCAGTCGGGGGCCTCTTGGAACTACTTGATGGTCTCCGCTTACGTGTGGGTGTAACAAATTCCGACTGCTGCTGACGCTTGCCCTTGCCTTTCCCCCCAGCAGTGAGATCCTGGCCCTGATCAGGGGCTGCTGTGTTCATCAGAACTTGATTCAGTGTGGTACTTGTGACAGGATGTGTTGGCTTGGGCTTGAACCTGAGCTTCAGTGGACTCTCCCCACCATCCAATTCCACAGTGTTGATCGGTGTGAAAGAAAACGACTTGCCATCACTGGGGCTGGGTGGAATGCTCTCGCTCCCTTGCTGCATAGGAATTGCAGCACTCTGAGCCCTGACCATGTGCCCAACAGCAGGCAGCTCTGGGATCGGTGTTGTAGGGACACTTCTTACTTCTTTGGGAACAGTGGAACCAATATAAGACAGGTCATCCAACGTCAGCAGTCTCTCCAGCATTTTGGGCTGAGTGCTATCATTCGGGTTGAAGATCGCTACCTTTGTACTCTGAGGACACTGTGCCGTTCCTGGATGGCTGTCGTTACTGAGGCTTTGGTTGTTTATTGCTACAGATGACTGAGACTGAGGTAAATTGCTGACCAGGCCGAGCTGTTCTGGCTTTGATTTGTGAGGAAGCATCATGGCGGCAGACATGCCGGAGACAGTCAACATGGTGTTGGCGCTCGTATCTGCATCAGGCAACAGAGAGATCGATGGCTGGGCCACATCTGGACCGAGAATACCACTGGTTTCATCCACAGTCATCTGCTGGATGGGCACAACATTGTTGTTACCAGCAAGAAGCTGCTTACCTCCATTCTGCTGGAGCATGATCCTTGATAATAAGCTATTTTGCTGAGGGATGAGGTCTTGACGTCCAATTGCAATTTCAGCATTGTTGGCAGATGTCACACTGCTGTCATTGCCCAGGGTTGGTTCTTCGCGTCCAGAGTGCACAACCAGCTGCGCCAGCTTGTTCTGCTCCTGCTGGCTCTGTAAATTCTGAGCGGGCATTTGGACTTGAGCTAAGACCACGTTTCCAGGCAAATTAACAAGAGTACTGGTGGTGGCTTCCTTTGGTGATAGTAATGATGATGATGACGAAGTCAATGGACTGGAGGTCCTAGATGTGATAGTTTGAGCACTTCGCTGACTGAGCAGGGTCGCAACGGTCTTTCCCCCACCATTTTGTGTCATACCAGCCTTACCACCACTTGACATACTTCTCATGAGCTCCGCAGCCGATATGTTCACTGTGTTCTTCACTATTCTGCCTGCTGCTGGAGCCTTATCCAGTTTGCCGAACTGGACTGAAGGGCTGGCGATGGAGGGCTGGCCAGTTGCCTGCCTATTCTGGTCCACAGTGTTGGTCTGTATCGGTATACTATTACCTTGGAATGGTTCAGGGTTGATCAGGACAGAAGAAAGTTTCATGGGTTGGGTGGCGAATGTGACAGTCGTAGGTAAAGATGACTGCCCATTGGTTACAACTGACTGAGTGTTCTGCATCGGCACTAATGATGACACTGTTGTTCTCACAGGGGTCGTGGTGGCGGAGGTCAGCTTTGTGACTGGACTTGAGTCAGATGTAACAACACTAGACAAAGTTCTTTCTACGAAAACTGGGGTAACATTTTGCGATCTTGTGTTGCTAGTACCCGTGTTGAAAGCGATTCCCTGAGAAGACAGAACAGTCTTTTGGCAAGCAACATTGGTGGTCGGTACCACTGTATTGGGTTGTGGAGGCACGGCCTGCGCGACCAACGCAACCTGGTTCGGCGCTACATTCTGTCCAGGATTCTGTTGGATTGCAGCATTAGTATTAGTTACAGTCTTGTATCCACCACACACACCCTGTAAGTTTTTGACTTGGTTACCAACGATGACAACCTGACCACCACTCTTGATGACGTTTTGAATACTTGTTGCTGGTATGACTTGGCTGCTGAGCACGGCATTGCCTACTATTTGATTCCCTACAGGTTGCACTACGTTGACCGGAGTCTGGTTTCCCACAGCTGCCACAGTCTGCACTGGACTTGAAAACACATTCTGCCCCTGTAGCACGACGTTCATCTGCTGCTGGTTTGGTAGCTTTGGGACACCTTGCATCTGTATGGCCTGCTGTCCTTTCACCACTAGAAGTTGAATTTGCTGGCCATTTGGTTTCGCTGATGGACTGATCAAAACCATTTGGGCGGGGTTGGTGTCCCTGACAGGTGTTTTGGGTTGTATTGGTGCAAAGCGTCGTTTGCCGGGGCTTTCCTTGGATGCACTATTACTCTCTCCAGAGGTGTTGCTCGAAGACATGTTATTCTCTACATTAGTACTGGTGTCGTTTCCCTCGGCAACATATGATGAAGATGAGGTGCCATCTCTCACAGCGTTCACATCCCTCTGCTCCAGCTGTGTAGCTTTGTCTGTTTGCGATGGCTGTGGCGTTGTCAGCTCCTCTGACGACCCCGCAGTCGCCTGCTGCTTGAACTGCGCCGGGCTCAGCACGCCCTGAAGCCGCTGCTGGTTCTCCTCCGCCTGCTTCTTGCGCACCTCCTGCCGATACTGCAGGGCCTGCTTGAGGTGGTAGTTGGTCTCCCGGTGGCGCATCTCTGGCGTGAGGTCGTGCCGGAAGTTCTCCATCGTGTGCGACTGGACAATGAGGATGGACTTGGAACACCTGGTGACGAGCTTATTGCTGGTGAGATGCTGGGCCAGTTCCACAAAATCGGTGAAGGGTTTGCTGGTGACATTGGACGCCCACTCGCAGATGACCTGGGTAGCTGCTAACTGCAGGTGATCATCATCCATGCTGCACAGGGAGGCAGGACAATTGGTGCATTGACCTTGAAGAATGTCACCCTGTAACAGCGAGAGAAAAAAAAACAACATTGACAAACCTGACTTAGCAGAATGTCTACACTTCGGAATGTGACAATTTTTTTCCCCCATCTCCCGTCACTATGACCCCGATTGTACCTGATTTACAAAATTTTGAAGTACAAACAGTGCAAGAATGATACTGTAGTAATTGAATAGAGCTGACACTATAGGACTTATTTATAGTAGTGAGTATTCATTTCATGGAGGTAAGGAGAGGGGTGTGAAATGGCTCTGTTCCTGATATACAGACAGAACCACATATTCAACGCTTAATAGATTTCTGGCAAATAATGAACTACATATATCATATACTTTGAGAATCTGGACTTACATTCTGCTAGCAAAAATTGTGCAGGTGGCTGAATTCACGATCAAGAATCCCAGACAAAACTTTAATCTCGTTTCAAGAGAAAAGATAGCAATTTCCTACCTTGGAAACAATGTAAATTGCATTTTTGTTTATCAAATGGGGGCAATATTTTGGCGAGTTGTTAAGTTTGCGACTATCTATCAATTTGTGAATTTCACAGAAATAAAAAAGTTGTGAAATTTATATGGCCTGTACAGTGTGCGGGGAGCCCTACTATATGAGTAGCATTAAAAAAATGGCATGAGAATGCAAAACTTGTTCTTGTCCCACCTAAACCTTGGAAACGATGTACATTGTATTCATGCTTATCAAAGGAGGGCAACATTTTGGTGAGTTGTTAAGTTTGCGACTATCTGTTGATTTGTGAATTTCACAGAAACAAAACTCTTGTGAAATCTATATGGCCTGTATAGTGTGTGGGGAGACCTACCATATGAGTAGTAAAAAAAAAGGCATGAGAATGCAAAACTTGTTCTTACTCCACCTTGGAAATGATGTACATTGCGTTCTTACTTCTCAAAGGAGGGCAATATTTTGGCGAGTTGTTAAGTTTGCGACTATCTGTTGATTCGTGAATTTCATAGAAACAAAACTCTTGTGAAATTTATATGGCCTGTACAGTGTGCAGGGAAGCCTACTATGTGAGTAGAAAAAGGCATGAGAAAGCAAAAATTGTTCTTACCCCAGACTTTATAGCAGGTGCATCCAAGAGAGACAGAGAGGGTGACGTCAAATCAGTCTTCTTCTTCACACCGCTGTAGCAATACGTGGAATACGGAGGTCAAGGACAATGTACCATAACACATGTCTGAGCAAAAATTTGACATAAAGAACAATCCTTGAGGAATATATGTGACCTGCCACAACAAAAGGAGCTGAAAGTCGCTGACGGCTGAGCAGAGAAAATCAAGTTTGAAGTCAGATCATGAAAATCGGTCAAAACCATTGAATTTTTGCTTTTGGCATAATGTTGTAATCTAATGTTTCTTCTATCATCCGCCGAAATTTCGAAGCTAGATGATCATCTAGGAAAGGCAAGAAATCAGCGTTTTTCTGGGCCATGACTTTCTGACTTTCAACAGAACAGAAACGTGTCTGAAGATCTGGATTTAGCCCCACAGATAGACTCCACCTCCAGCAACAAGGGAGTGATCTTATTGGTCAGTGCGTGGCATCATGGTTACTGATTGATCATGTGTAGACTGTGGGCACTCAGCTTGAATGAACATCGCGGAGGTTGCTATGAGCAGATTGTAAATCGGTGAAAACTGTCTTCCCTCCCCGTGATCAAGATTGTGTGGGAAAGAAAACGTTGAAAGCAGTTTTCTCAAAATGCTGATTTCCTACACTACTCAACACGGTCTCATAAAATCATCAATATCTCTGCAACAGAGTACTTGAAATTTATGAGTCATGGTATACATGAAATTAAAGCGGAAGAGTAAGGGAATGATGTCACATCATTTTTAGAAAATCGCCTCCCCCCCCCCCACCCCTACTTTCGAATCATTTTGTTGTAGCGGGTCACATATATTTCACAAAGAATGGACCATGTTTCCTTTAAAGGGAATACGCAAACCCTAAGAGCAATGTGGATTGAGTGAAAGCAGCAACATGAGTAGAACACATCAGTGAAAGTTTGAGGAAAATCTACAATCGATGCAAAAGATATGAATTTTTAACATTTTGGTGTTGGAACCGCTAGATGAGGAGACTAAAAGAGGTTATGACGCATGAGTGGACAACAATACAAAGAAAATATAAAGAAAATTCAACAAAAATTCATTTTTCTAGCATTATGAAAGAGCACTTGACTAACCACTTTCAGAAAGCAGGGAGAATAATTGCTACCCTCAACATATGTCAGTAACAAGTTCATGGAATTTGTAATTTTCATGAAAAATGAATTTTTGTGAACTGATATGTTCTACTAATGTTGCTGCTTTTTCTCAATCCATATTGCTCTTTGGGTTTGCGTTCCATTTAATACCTGCAATACAGGGAGTCACTTTGTATGCACAATGAGACTTACATCTCTGAACAAAGCAAGAGCTAATACAATAATCAGAAGAAAAAAAAATAGCAAACAACGTCTGAGAACCTGCCATTAGGATTTATGTCTTAAAAATTAAAGCAAATGACCTTCAAAATCATGATGCAGTCAATAAGACATTTGATCAGCTCATTAACCAGTAAAGGACCAGGACATATTCAAAATGCCAATGGCGCGGTTTTGCATCAAAGTCATCCATCCTCGAGTAATGGCGGAGTTTGGAAAAGGATATCTCGAATTGCCCCTCGTTCCGAGCCGCCTTGCCTGGACCATTGGAAACACTCCTTTAATGACCTTTCCAAAGTCGGCTGTACTCAAGGCCCGGTGGTTGGAGCTCTCACAGAATGACCTGTGGCATACAAAAGAGCAGAAGAAGAATGGGAAAAAAAAAAGTTATTCCTGCATCAACAAAAAATATCTTGTCATTAATTCACTTTCATCACTTTTCCCCCCCCCCCCAAAAAAAAATGTTAGCAACTACTACACATCTGAAACATCCATTTTATGGCCAGAATTCCAAAACTTGATCAAAAAAAAAAAAAAAATGTTCCCATCTCATCTAATTGTCAGTTTACTAGAAATATTCCTCAAAAGTTTAGTCTCCTTGTGCGGCCAATCGAACTTTCTCAGATTTATCTTCATCCGAATATGGTGGCCACAACTTCACTGGATGCATAATTCATTTGCCACAAAAACAAACAAACAAACAAACCAGAAAAAAAAAACACAAGATCTACATACACACACATATTACTACTCTGTGTTAACAAGCTTGTACTGCAAACCCCCTTATTCTGTTGATATGTTGGTGCCCTGAGCTATGATTTATGAATGTGCATGCAGTGGTCAGACCTTCCATTTCATTCAGACAGGCAAAGCCTATAAAATTTACAGTCCACCTGATAAAAACTTTCAGTGGATCTAGTAGTTTAAGGCAGGCATAAAACCAGTTCAAAATGTGAGGTTACTACGGTGGCTTGAAATCAACCAGAAAAAAAAATATATATATATTTCTCGTGTTTGCTCACAGCTGGGTAGAAGACCATTTGAGACCAAATTACATCACAAACAAAGTACATGTGATTCAAAACATGTTTACCATCTGACTGAAGGAAAATTATAGCTTTGTGCCAGGGAGAAAGAGGGGGTAAGACAAGGCACAAGACAGACAAACAAACAGACAGACAGAGACAGCCAGAGACTGACAGATGGATTTACAGGTTTATAGTAACCTCGTCTACAGCCACTATGTCTATTTTCCAATTGGTCTACTGGCATATCGTCTATTACCGATTAGTCTAATACCCATTTGGTCTACAACTCGTTTTGTCCAGTACCCATATTGTCTAATAGTCACTTTGCCCACTACCCGTATTGTCTAATACCCAACTCGTCTAAGGAGCATTTCGTCTACAAAACAATTGATCTAATAGCCAAATCGTCTACACTCACAATGTCTATTTACCATGTCGTCTAATATCTATTTTGTCTACTACTCGTTAGTCTACTCCCACCTCGTCTACAAGTCATTCAGTCTACATTCACTTTGTCTAGTTATCATATCGTCCAACCCTTAGTTTGTCCATACCCAATATGGTCTATACCCATCTGGTCTACTCCCAACTCGTCTACTCCCAACTGGTCTACTACCAACTGGTCTACTCCCAACTCGTCTACTCCCAACTCGTCTACTCCCAATTGGTCTACTACCAATTGGTCTACTCCCAATTGGTCTACTCCCAATTGGTCTACTCCTAACTGGTCTACTACCAACTGGTCTACTCCCAACTGGTGTACTCCCAACTCGTCTACTCCCAATTGGTCTACTCCCAATTGGTCTACTCCCAACTGGTCTACTCCCAACTGGTCTACTCCCAATTGGTCTATACTCGTCTATACCCAATTGGTGTACTCCCAACTGATATAGTTTTACTCTCAACAATTTACCCAAACTGATCATTTCCATCTGGCCATGCTAATAATGAATATACCACTTTGTCTAGTGTCCAGTCCGTCTCACTGTCATGAACTATTCATATCAAACCCTGCCCTTGATTAGCACAAAAATCAATATTAGACTATTCTAGTTGTTACGATGTGGGCGTGTAGTTGGATGGACTATTATTCTTATGATTGTGTATCAAAGTTGAATGGATGGAGTGTTGAAGTTTGGACATATAAATGCTTATTTAGGGTTCCTCGCGAAACGTGTATTGAGTACATTGCAGGCAAGTAAATTATTCATCTTAGTAGTAGCTATAAATTGTACATGAATCATATTTTTGTGTATATGTTTCAACCTTTTTTGTGCATTTAACCGTTTACATACATCAGTACGTGGCACACAGAATAAAGAATACTGATAATGTACTTCTAATGTGTTCCTTTTCATTTTTACCATACTTATGATTGTGTATCAAAGTTGAATGGATGGAGTGTTGAAGTTTGGACATATAAATGCTGCATGATTGCTTCTGATATAAATTACACATCCAACACAAAAATAACAAAGCAAGTTTTTCACACTGTGACATTATCTTTTTTTCCTAAAAAATTGTCATAATTAGAACATAAGAATTTAAATCAAATGGGGCACCAAGAGTGTTCAACCTATTTAACTGGGAAAAAAGAAAATGGATGAAGTAAACTTAAATAACAAATATATATATATATATAACTAGTAGTAGACCAGTTGGGAGTAGACTAGTTGGCAGTAGACGAGTTGGCAGTAGATATGGGTTGGCAGTAGACGAGTTGGGTTTAGACCGATTGGGAGTAGACGAGTTGGGAGTAGACGAGTTGGCAGTAGACAAGTTGGGTGTAGACTAGTTGGGAGTAGACGAGTTGGGAATAGACCACTTGGGTGTAGACGAGTTGGGAGTAGACCAATTGGGAGTAGACGAGTTGGGAGTAGACCAATTGGGTGTAGACCAATTGGGAGTAGACGAGTTGGGAGTAGACCAGTTGGCAGTAGACTAGTTGGCAGTAGACTGACTGGTTATTAGACTAATTGACTATTAGACAATGAGTTGTAGACCAATTGGGTATTAGACAAAATGAGCTGTAGACTATTCTATTCATAGACCTTATGATTACTAGACGAAATGGTCAATAGACATAATGGGTGTTAGACGAAATGTGACTTAGACAAATTGGACATTAGATAAAATGGCTAGTAGACGAAATGACAATTAGACTAATTGGCATATAGACAATATGGTTGGTAGACGAGTTGGTAGTAGACGAAGTGGGTTTAGACGAGATGGCATTAGACTAGGTGGACAGTGGACAGGGTGGGTGTAGACGAGGTGCCAATTTACCGATTTACAATTGTAAATATTAACAGCTTTGCATTTGTTTTCTTAAATGTAAAGCACATGACAGGATTCCAGATATTTCATTTCAAAGTTTACGTCCTTGTTTGCAAATGGACAACATTGTTGAATCAAGTGTGACAAAATATATTCTGTGCAAGAGCCTAGATGCGGAGCGTTTCATTGGAACAGTAGACTGTGAAAACGTTGGACTCCCAGAATCCCCTGCAATGCCCCCCCCCCCAAGGAACTTGTGGCTGCCCAGCACTCACTCACACACACAAGCACAAACACACACACACACACACACACATACATACATACAATAGGAGCACAAAATGGGCTGGATTTGAAAGCATCAGACTGTGTCTTGCTGACTTTAAAGGACAAGTTCACCTTCATTAACATAAGGACTGAGAGAATGCAGCAATATTAGTAGAACACATCAGTGAAAGTTTGAGGAAAATTGGACAATCGATGCAAAAGTTATGAATTTTTTAAACTTTTGTGTTGGAACCGCTGGATGAAGAGACTACTAAGGCTCGTGATGTCATATGAGTACAACAGTATAAAGAAAATGTAAAGAAAATTCAACATATTTTCACTTTTTTCGCATAATAAAAGAGCACTTGACTTGCCTCTTTCTAAGGGCAATGGGAATAATATTACCATAACATATGTCAGTAACGAGTCAAGGGAATGTGTACTTTTTTAAAAAGATGAAATTTTGTGAAATTCTCTTTATATTTTCCTTATATTGTTGTACGCATGTGACATCATACACTGCAGTAGTCTTCTCATCCAGCGGTGACTGCACAAAAACTTCAAAAATTCATGACTTTTGAACGGATTGTCCGATTTTCCTCAAACTTTCACTGATGTGTTCTACTAATATTGCTGCATTCTCTCAATCCTTATGTTAATGAAGGTGACCTTGTCCTTAAAAAAAAAAAAGACATACTCTTCATCATTGAGACGAGAGCAACGAGTATGGAACAATGTACATATCCTAGCTTTGGGAGCATGATCCCTGCACCTATATCTTTCTGGTGGCACATGTCACTTGGAAGAATGCACCGCATTGTCACTTTGTAGAGGTCAAACATACAGCACTACCACTTGAGAGCACATTGCAGATCATGCAAACAAAAGTGATGCCACTTTCCAACAATCCCGCAAATACTGAATCTCTGTTTCCCAAACGTGGTATCCAGATACACCGACACTTTTTTTTTTCTTTTTTTTTTGACTGTGGACTTTAAAACTCCAATGTTGTAGAGTGGGTCATCAAGTTCACACGTGACTACTCCACGTCAGGATCAGAAGACAGCCACGTACGCAGAGTGTCAAAAACATGCTCAAATTCCTTTTCTGTTTCGCAGAATAATCCTTTGGATATTGTGAGATACAATGTAGCTTACGCACTGACATGAGCACTGCAATGTATGGGGCCTCAAATCTGAAATGCGACCAGTAAAGTTTATATAGATTGTGTAAGGAGTCCAACTAGATTATAACATTTAATTTTTATTGCTAATGTAACATGTACCTATCAGGGGAAAAAAAAAAACAAAGCAAAACAAAACATGTTTTTCTTTTTAGACGTGATAGGGTGACACATCACCAAAAATATAAAAGGAGGAAATCAGGAGAACACTTTCACTTCTCATTGCTAACTGGCAGAGGAAATTCCGTTAATATTTGGCAAACAGGCTTCTAATGAGAAGTCCTCATCTCCAAGCACTATCTTGGGTTTAAAGGGAAGGCTCTGCAACTACTATCTTTCTCGACTCATGACAAAGTCTGACCACACAATCATAGAACATTTCAATGTCTCTTTGCATGAGAACCGGCCATTATATCTACCACCAAGTTTCCTTGAAGGGCATTTCAAACTTGCAAATGCACTCAGATGATCAACTTTGGTCTTTACTGGGAGGGTGGGGGTGCTTGGGAGTGGTGCACTACCTCCAATTGCCATTCCCCACCACCTTCAGGCTGTCTTTGGTAAATTGATGCAGTTAAAACAGATACGGAGATCAGCAGAAGTTTCATCAAAATTCCACTTTGTAAGAAATAACAGATCTTTCAAATTTAAAGATAATAAAAAGTTTTGGTACCTCAAAAGTTTCCCTGAATGTCCATGTTTCAGGTTAAAGTACCTTTCATATAACTAACACTGTGAAACTTACTCGCCCCAAAGTGCTCTCATTTCTTAGTAATCATGCAATTAACTGCGACCAGTAGCCCCATACGCATAGCGTAATGGGGCTTCGCATTGTAGCATTCAGGATCATGACAGATTTAGTATTGCGGGTAAATATCAATTTAAAATCCAAAAAATTCTTCAATTTGAAGACTTACCAGTTAAGTTGAAGTCTTGAAAACAGGCTTCGAGCAACGTTTGGTTCTGCCAATAGTCCCTTTCTGTTCGAATTGATGACTGAATGTGACTCTGTCGAGAGGACCTTGGGAGAGCTACATACACTGATTACTACGGCCAGCGCATACGCACACATCACGTCAGGCGAACAAACTTCAAATCCATGAACGGATAAGATGTTTGTGTGCGCATGCGCTGGCCGTCAATTCAGTGTAGCTCTCCCAAGGTCCTCTCGACTGAGTCACATTCAGTCATCAATTCGAACAGAAAGGGACTATTGGCAAAACCAAATGTTACCCAAAGCCTGTTTTCAATACTTCAACTTAACTGGTAAGTCTTCAAATTGAAGAAATTTTTGGATTTTAAGTTGATATTTACCCGCGATACTAAATCTGTCATGATCCTGTAAGCAACAATGCGAAGCCCCATTTAGCTATGCGTATGGGGCTGCTGGTCGCAGTTAGCTACTCAGTATGCGTATGGGGCTGCACACTGCTGGTCGCAGTTATCATGCAATAATGGTTTCGTACAATATGTGTACTACCTCGCCGCCGTACGGCGGCGGCTCTGGTACGAAACCATTATTGCATGATTACTAAGACATGAGAGCACTTTGAGGCGAGTAAGTCTCACAGTGTTAGTTATATGAAAGGTACTTTAACCTGAAACACAAACTAAGACAAGGAAATTCAGGGAAACTTTTGAGGTAATACCAAAACTTTATTGCGACAACATATAAATATGCAAATTACCTAATGCAATGATGTCACCAGCTCACAACTTACTCATAGGTTTGTGCAAAAATTGTCATAGAATCATTTACTTCCCCCCATTAAAGTTATAATTCGTAAGGTGATTACATTCCCACCTCCCCCCCCAAAAAAAAAACAAAAACAAAAACAAAAAAAAATCTGTAAGTTTTCTTGCTGATATGAATGCAGCATAAGAAAATTAGTGAAAATTTTTCTGCTCATCAGTAGGGAGACTTATGACATCGTAACATCTCACCATCCAATCGCATTTGCATATGATAATATGTAGCTGTTACATCCAATTATCTTTTTTTAATGACAACATGTGCAGATTTATAGTTCCAAATTTGTAGCATTTTCAGTCCAATTCCAATGGACTTTTACAATTTTTTTTTTTAATATGTATTCTTTGCTTTTATTAGCTTTGCCAAAGCCAACTAGAACCTGGAGTGGAAAACTGCAATTTGCTAAACGCATGCGATACTTTGATCATTGGTTCAGACGAGGCAGTTTCACTGATAATCATTCCCATAGACATGCACACACATAGGCCTACACACTGGAGTGTAGGCCAGCCTGGTGATATTCCATCCACGTGTTGCAGGCCTCAGGTGACTTATTTGTTCGCCTTCTATTGTGCCAAAATTGGTTTGCCACGTGTGCCTGGGGAGATGGCTGTTCACTGCAGCTCATTGTCACCCCGCCCCGCAGCTCAGGCACTGGAGAAATTGCCCCGGCGGTGAACTGAAATCCCGGCTGCACCCTGTACTAGCGCTTCATTCTCCTCCATCCCGCCCCGTCCCGCTCAGCCCCAATTTTCCTCCACTTGAGAAGATGATGACTGGACGGCGAGCGTATGAATTGCAGGATCGGTGCCCTGCGATGAATGGACTGCACTGTAACCTAGAGCCCGGGTCACTGACTTCTTTTAGGGAAGACCCGTATTAGCAGGGAATGTAATCTATCAGCCCATGGTACCAACAACACTGACAACAAATTTGATGAGGCTCTAAAGTTATATAGTTTTAATTGCAAGGTCACTTCATATTAGAATGAACAAACAGCAACCCCATCCCCTCCCCTGAAAAAAAAAAAGAACAAAATGTGGCTCCTTAAATGTTTGAGTGTGGATGACTTCAGCTGGGGATATCTATAAAAATAAAGGCTACCGGGTACCACACAAAATGCATGCTCATATCATTTTACAGAATGACACAAATTCACGTAAAATTTGTGAATCATATGAGATAATTCTAATCAGTTTTCATACTTTCCTTTCATGGATGGGCATAATCAGAATGAAACCAAAATCCTCTTTTTCTTTTGATTTGGTTCCATGCAAATTATATCATCCTACCAAGACCTTGCAAACTATGTCATCTAATCCGAGTATGTAATCTTACAGCAACTGGGAAAGTATTTCTTTACATGTATACCATCTTAACATAAATAGACGGAAGCACCTCCTAACAAAGCATAGAATGTTTACAGGTGAGGAGGCCCCCATAAACGTGTTGTTTGTGTGTTTACAAAGCAAGTAGACTGAGCAGTTTGTCCGTTTTGCATTAAACTGGGAGTAGCAGACCTGAGAAGGCCCACTGGAATTCCTTCCTGGGTAACTGTTGTTTTAATTGAAGTCCTCTTTGTTTCTTGTTCTTTTTATAGGAGAAAAGAATAGACCAAAGATTAACATCTATCTGTCCTGGCATTTGAAAATTTGAACATTAAGTTGACAGAATACATGCACCCAAAATATATATATATATATATATATTTTAAATCTTAGAAGCAAGTAAGGCAAGGGGCAGTAATGACGGCACATGGATTCGACTAGAGTTTGAAAATTCTAACCGTTGAACAGATTGCCCAATTTTCTTCAAATTTCATTAGTAACTCCCTCTTTACTAGCTCAGAATAATGACTTCTGATTACGCAAACAAAGAGGCTCTTATTCTATGGGTGAAGAAACAACACAAAGAGCCTGCTAATTGCATTATACAACATAGCAAAACAGCCTTGACTTTCCACTCCCCCTCCCTTTTCTTTTAATTGAAGTCTAACACATGCATTTTCAGCTTGGCATGGCCATTTCTTTTTCTTTATTTTTCCTTATGAGGAAATTAATGTAGCTCATTATGTTACCATGCTCAAGGGATGACATACCTCCTCTACAATTTCCACAAATCAAATCCGAGGCTAAATCTTGTCAATCAATCTACAGCATTTTTTTTTTTTTTTTTTTTTTTTTTTGCTATCGCCAAAAACACTGTTGCACAAAGTTGCGAGTCAGAGCCATCTACTTGCTCTGCCCAGGGAAAGGTGTCGTGGTGTGATGGATGCTACCAGTACTCAAGATGAAACTTGACATCTTCTCTATTGTGTGTTATCATGTAAGTCATCATGATCATTGTCATCATAGTCTTCCAAAGATGCCATCATCAGTTTCTTGACATCACTATCAGTACTGATGTTGCTGTAATACAGTCAACCTTGCTTTAGTCAAATCTATTTGGACTGAAGAAATGGCCTCGACTTAGAGAGAAATCAACTTTTGAGGGATTAAAATCAGTAGAATATTAAGAGATGATGACTCGAAAGGACCTTCGACTTAGGCGATTATTCGACTTATGTGAGGTTGCCTTTAATAAGCAAGGTTGACTGGATCTCTAAATCTTGCCATATTTATTATCACTATCATAATCATTATTATATCTCTGTCATTATCATCACTATTGCTATTAATCATCACTACATCATCACTGTGTCATTGCTCCTACAAATACTACTGAAGATGGTTGATACAACTACACAAACACTATCACTGCTACAGTGTACCACTTCCTGTTATTATCTTACCATCATCATCATCATCACTGGCCATCAACGTACTCAAACAAACATCAAGTTATATACGAAGAATGACAAAAAGATGGCCGACTACCCTGGCCTTTCTCAAAGGACACAAGTACTGACGGAAATGACAAAACAAGACTTTAAGTTACCCACAATGACCTTCACGACCCATTAACTCTTTGAGTGCCATGCCCATATGCCTGACTCGGGTGACTGCTTGCCACTTTGCATATTCTGCTCACATGCATAACCAAGCACAAACCCCTTTGTCTTGAATACTGGCTATTTATAAGAAAAATAGCCATGTAGTTTTGTCAATAAGATTTACATCACAGCAAAAGCTTGCAAATCTTCTCAACAACCACGTTGCACTGCATTACCAGCATAAATCCTTCTATAAAAGAGTTACATGGCTTTGAAAAACAGAATGTTTTTCAAGAGTACTCATGCGTTGTTGTCTTAGAATTTAATGTAGCACAAAGGAGGCTTACACCCATGGTATAAGGAGAGTTAAAGGGACTGTGCAGTACTGGTTGAGGTGGGGACTCATGTTTTGAACATTCCTAAGTGAGATAATGAGAAACCTCATATGAAATATGAAAGAGCATACAATTTTAAGAAGGATTCAACGTTTATTTGATGAAAATTGGTTTTCAAATGGCTGAGATATCCAAAAAAGTGATAATAATAAAAGGCGACAGGCTACACTTTTATTAGGATCTCTTTGTTTCACCTTGTTTTTGGATATCTCAGCCATTTCAAAACCGATTTTCATCAAATAAACTTTTGATACCCCTTAGAATTGCATGCTCTTTGACATTTTATAGAGTGGTTTCTGAATATCTCGCAAAATGTTAAAAGCTAAATCCTCACCTCGACCAGAACTGTACACACCCTTTAAAGCCGGATTGCAAAGAGATGTTTCCGTAAACAACTCATTAAAAGCCATACCAAGACAAGCCATGCTCCATGGGGGGCTGACACCTGCAACACAACCTGGGATGTACCTACTGAAAGAACTTCCTTTTGTTTTTGTTTTTTTTTCCCCTGGCAATGTACCTTGCACATATGTTGTGTACATTCCAAATCTCTTGCAAAGCTTTTCTCACACTCACTGTTCCCATCCTCGTGTGAATCCATCCATAAGCGCAAAAATATGAATCGTATTCACTCTCTCAAATCCGTCGCGGCATTCTCGAGGCCCCATTCAGCCGTGACGGTGAATGATTCTGAATCCCACACGGCACCAAACATTAATTGTGTTCAGCTGGATTTTGTTCATGAGCTAGTGTTGACCTTTGACCTTCCTAATTAACATAATAGCACATGATGTTACTGGGGGTGTGACCTCTCACCTGTACTCTTCGTACACTTCCTTCTTTGGGAGGGAGGTATCCGCGCTCTCCTCGATGTGACTTCGCACCCAGTTGATCGCCGTTGTCTGCTCCACCCGAGAGCTACTCAGCATTGGAGACGAGCTGATATGAGAAAGATACAAACAAATGCACAAAAAAAAAAGAAAAAAAGCATATCAGATATCAGAGCTAATGACAATACTTGCATACACTTTGATTCTGATTGAAATTCCCTCAGTTTACCACAATTACATGTGATGCACCACGCGCTACCCCGGGGTATCGTAGTAACCCGGGGTACCACGTTGTGTAGCGCCATCTCAGGTTCACTCGAGTACAACCGCAGAGTTACTGCGTTACGTATGCGCACTGTACTGACCCGTGGTACGGTGCGATACTCAATATAGCGCTTCATGCACTGACTACACGCACTATTATAATAGCCCGCTAGCTGTAGTGCCAAAGTTACGATCTCGTAGACGTAGTTTCGATCCCGTAATTTTGTAAGTTTTGTGCACTTTGTGCCGAACAAAATATCCTTTCGCAATTAGGATAAAGCTGCAAAAATGACAGCAGGTGATGGGGGCTATGCCGCACTGAAAGGAAAGGGCCGGAAAAGAAGGAAAATTTCCAGAGAGGAGAGGCTGGAAAACGCGAGGCTTCGCGCCACTCGGAAGTTGGGGAAGGAAGGGGCCGCCGATGTTCATGGGGAATCAATATAAATAATAATACATGGTGTACAAGTATCATAACAGCATGAAACAATATCAATGATACACTGTAAAATAGTTACTCATAACGTTAACAAGGGATTAATTGAGAAAACTACAGGATGAAGAGGGTTTTTTTTTACAAGAACAATGGCCATAATTGAATGTTGAAGAATTAATCACACACAAAAAAATTAATTTCCCACTTTTTGGTAACCCAGGGTACAGCCCTAAAAAAAAAAATAAATAATTCAACAAAATGGCCGATTTTTTTCTGGTACCCCAGGGTACCATTTATGTCATCATGTTACAATATTCACATAAAAATAATACAGCTATGGACTATGCAGTCTTTTTTCCCGTTTTGCCATGATACTGGCCTTCTGTAGTTTCTGCACTTGCTGTGTTGTGTTCATGATAATAAGAAATATGTGAAGTGTTACCAAAACTTTCAATTCTTAAAATTTCCAATCAAAAAGTCAATTTTCATTGCCCCACACCGAATATGACAAAACCTGGGTATTCTTTGTTTACCTTTTAAAGGGACTGTACAGTACTGGTTGAGGTGGGGATTCATGTTTTGAACATTCCTAAGTGAGATAATGAAAAGCCTCTTATGAAATATGAAAGAGCATGTAATTTTAAGAAGGATTCAATGTTTATTTGATGAAAATTGGTTTTCAAATGGCTGAGATACCCAAAAAAGTCCTAATAATAAAAGGTGACATGCCACAACTTTATTAGGATCTCTTTGTTTCACCTTGTTTTTGGATATCTCAGCCATTTCAAAACCGATTTCCATCAAATAAACTTTTGATACCCCTTAGACCTGCATGCTCTTTGACATCTCATAGAGTGGTTTCTGAATATCTCGCAAAACGTTAAAAGCTAAATCCTCACCTCGACCAGAACTGTACACAAACTTTAAAGTGCCATACAAGTGAAAAAAGAAAGTGTTTGCTCCCTGTCATTTGGTGTGTGTGTGTGTGTGTGTGTATTTGTGTCTGTGTGTCTGTCTGCCTTGTTTCTCATCTTTATGATCAATACAAAAGGGTCATTCGACTTGAAGAAGAGGAACAACAAAAAAAATCAAACTGATACTGGTAAGTAGAGAGAAACCATTCACACTGTAAATCAGTATTGACCGAGCCAAGCTGTTGAAAATTCATTTCATAATTTTTCTCCCATGATAATGTGGACAGTTGCCTAGCAACTTCTAACTTTACATCTAGAATGTGAGAGAAACCACAACTTTTTACCTGCAGTATGTGCATGTGCCTACACCATCCCGCACCCCTCCCCCTTAAGCAATTAATGCGAATGAAACCTGATATTTAGGCATGACCACACAGGGTGTACACAGTTGTACATCTCTCACAGTGCTGATGCTGTCTGCTGTAGGCCTATCAACCACAAGATACAATGTAGATGGCACACATGTACTTCACTTCCTGTATGGCCATGATATGGTCCATATAATATGCAAGTTTATGTTTCAACATTGACAGCTCGTTAACTTCATCCAGTAGGCCTACTCTTTGCAGAATGGACAAAAACAACATACCAATGCTGCAACTGATTGACAAATTGCCCAACATCAACGGTGATCAAGAGGTCGTAGGTCCGAATCCTGCTCACCCATGCTTTTTTTATCATGGCTACTACTAAAACACTGATCAATTCAGTGCTTATTTACGTCGATGTTGGGCAATTTGTCAATCAGTTGCAATGAAAAAACCTTGACGAAAGAATTTCACTAATTTGAATAATACCAATGCTGTCTTTGCTCCTATTTGCTCCTAAAACTTGACAGTTTTTGCAAGCCAAGATTTGCGAAAGTACGTTGTACATATGTATTGAAATGCACACAGACGTTTTCATCCACAAAATGCATTGAATTGCCACTATGATGCTGTACACTATCATGGTCAGCCCTTCATGAAGGTTTCATGCCGTGAAAAAGGTTGCTGGCTAGTGAATGTTTCTGGTTTTTCAGTACCCTTCCTATCCTCTGTCGCACACATGGACAATTTCCAGGAGAGTGTCTCCTTGTGTAATATCACAGAAACACATGCATGCAGTTTTCCAATAGGTGCACAGTACAATATGCGTGACATTCTGTATTGTTGTTGTTTTTTCTTCCTCCCCTATTCCGAGCAGTAATGGTCCCATCTCCCCCTCTTTCCTCAACAACCTCCTTCCTCTCCCCCCCCCCCCCCACCATCTTGTTTTCTCCCTATTTCTCTGTTTCTCTCTTGTTCTACTCTATGTATTTTTCTTCGCTGTGTTGCAGAGGAGATAAATTGATACATGTTTAGCTTGGCTGCCTCCCCTCCACTCTTGCTGTGCCCCCTCAAAAGAAAAAAAAATGAATTAAAAAAAAAAAAACACCAGATATTGTTCATGTTTTACAATTGTTATGCCTAAAAGCAGATGTCCTAGAAGTACTGTAATGCCCCCTTTTGTTCAGTTACAATCTCAACCTGCTTCCCAATTCGACTCAGACAAGCTTAAATCTGGAGGATGCAGATGTTACCGGTTCCAGTGACATAAGTTTAAGGCATTTAGGCATTTGTAAGCAAAGTAAGGCCACTTTTGATAAAAAGCATGGTATCCGAAATAAAGGCCAGGGCTTTATCTACAGCTCAACTCTAATGCCCCTTTTTAAAATAAAAACTAAAACATAAAGCATGCAAAAAAAATGTAACGGTGACTGCATAAAAACACTTTTTTAACAGTGCCACCCACCACAGCCATCAAATTTAAGACATATCATTAGTAAAAAGAGAAGTAGTTCCACTCTTTAACATTTAAACCTGTGAATAAACCACAATGAATTACATGTTACATTACAATTACAAAGTTGGTATGAAATCAAGGCTCAGGCCCAAGCGGTTGTTGGAAATTCACTCATCACAAAGGAGACCTGTATAAATAATAACACTAGTGCAGGGTATCATTTTACTGAAAAAACATTATTTCAAGGCTGTTAAAAATATCTATTGCCACATAAAGTACTTGGCAAGAGCCCAACATATTCTATAGAGCATTTCATGCTCATTGTTTAGACAAAAAAAAAATGATTAGTCAGTATGTTCAAGGGCTCATTATTTTGGAATGCAGACTCAAGGCACACTGAGTGTATACTATTTGTGTGCTTACTCTTCCAACACATTCAATCCCATGTCACCTGGTAAGCTGATGATAATAATAATAATAATAACAATAATAATAATAACAATAATAATAATAATAATAATAATAATAATAATAATAATAATAACAATAATAACAATAATGATAATAATAATAATAATAAAATAATGATAATGATAATGTTGATAATAATAACAATAATAAAAATGATAAGAATAATAATAATTGCATTTATATGGCGCTTTATATGGGTGTTTCTAAGCACACATAGCATAGTATATACGGTACACGCATCTTACATTCTCTGTCAGTTTGACAATTTTACAAATTTTCAAATATTTGTCTGAGAAAAAATAATTAGCAACAATTAACAATTATCAACTAGTTAACTAATCAATTCATTAATTGATTGATTAAATAAAATTGAGGGTCCGCTTGGCTAGAGTGAGTGGCATGAATGTCACCACATTTGACAATCAAATTTCAAAAAGGACAGAGCAAGAAACACTTTATTTGTCTTTTGTTGGAGTTCTGCGCCAGGTATTGTAGGCATCATTCCAATCATAGATACCATTCTGGAATGATATTCTATGGAGAATGGATGTGTTCTACTAAGCAATTGTTGCTTCTCGAAAATACCAACAGCCATTTTGCCAATACCAAAAATGCATTTTTTTTTTTCCAGATGTACACAATCATATAAAAACATTGATTATATAAAACTACAGTACTTGGGAATAAAATTACCTTGTTAATGCCAGAAATAAAAACAAATAATAAAACTTTCGAAATGTACACTTTTATGTATACATTGGCACAAATACCACTCAACTGTGTCAACAAAACATGAAACTTTAAACTTCCTCATTTTGTACCAAAATTAATTTTGAAGACACTCACTGTGCCAAATTTTGACGATACTCTTTTTGTTCTTTTCAGTTGATTTTACTCAAGTTACATTTAAGGTAAACTTTAACTGGGAATGGCATTTGACCTTCATGATCAAACTTTATGTATCTCGAGGATTTGCGAAAGTATTCAAGTTCATGATATAAACAAATCATAAGAAAATTGAGAGGGAAAACAGACTCTTTGATAAAAGTGGAAAAGTTACTGGCTTTTAATAATGTACACTTAGTTGGGACTATGTCGGGGACTGGATGGAAGTCACATGGCCCAGACATGAAAAATTTATGAATAAGACATCATCATATCAGTTTACATGACTAGAATCTTCAATTTGGGTAAAAAAAAAAGACAGTTTAGGCAGTTAGGTAATACACGTCTATTTTAAAACTAAATAAACTAACAACTAAATAAATAAAAAAAACTAAATAAACTAAAAACCTAAATAAACTATGAGGTATTTTTCCTTGTTTTTTTTTTCAAACCTTATTCTTTGATTCTTCCTTCTTTCTTCATTATTGACTTTTGGCCTGGGGTAAATCAGGTAAACTTTTGATTGATAGATTTATTGCACAAGAAAGTTCTCTGTATTATTTGTGATACTGATTTTTATTTGCATACCAATTGTTTGTTTCACAAACATCAAATTATCAAAATTCATGATTTATATGATTCTCATTCAGGACAGCACAGATATAAATTCAATTATAATGACCTTCCAATAACATTGTCTGAAATATTGATCAAAGGCGGCGTTATCAAGCATTTCAATACCCTCTATCGAAACGCCTTTGCAAACGTCTTTCAGAACACATTTCTTGAGTTAGTGCGTTATCAACTCTGTTGTGAGTCGATTAGGTGGCATTGTTACTGCGCAGCTCCCTTGCACAGTTCGATCCGCGGAACGGAGATGCGTAGTTGGCAGTGGTCGGCTTGGGCAGGTCCGAGCTATCAACACGTTTCAAAACAACTTTGCTTTTTTCAACTCTACAGAAACGCGTTTCTGGCTCAAACACATATTTGCGATCGCACTTTTTTTTGGCATTTCAAAAATGCATTTCTAACCCCATAATCAGAACAGCTTTGCATTTATCAAAAACTGCTTGAAATTTGCTTGTAAACCTGAATTCTGCGGCAGAAGTGAGTTGATAAACAAACCCCAAAATAGTAATGTTCACAATTACCCGACAAGATAGTCAAACTCATTACATTTTTTTACTTTTTAATAGAACAGTGTCTGCTGAAAAAAAAAAGAAGAAAAAGAAGAAGGAAAAAATCACATTCACTGGGCCTAAACTCAGGAATTCATTGGACATAAGTTTCAAAGAAATACCTACAATTATCTAGTTTGCCGTAACTTTATGGAGATAATTCAGGAATAAGTTATTCAATAATTTATTCTGGGATTGGAATTTATTGGAATTTTGTAATACAGTGATACAAAGATGTTCTAATTGAAATTATCACCTCCTGCTTGATATCCTCTCCTCTCTACATCTCTTCTCTCCCTAATCATCTTAGCTTGTCTTATCTATTCCCTATATTTCTTATCCTCTCTTACCAACTTCTTCTCATAATGCACAGCTTAGGTTTTAGTTGTTGCTGTTTTTTTTTTTTAATGCCATTTTGGTATATACTTTGTTGTGTGTTTAATTGTGTCACTATCATGTGATTTAATATTGGGGGGGGGGGGAGCCCAAGTAATACAAGCTGTGCTTTGGATTAAGGCTCCCCACTCTGGCTGTTATGACAACTACATAGTTATCATTTGTTGTAAATATATAACATTATCAGAATAAACATTTCAATTATTTTTGTATGCCCATCCCCCCCCCCAAAAAAAAAGACAAAATGTTATTGTATACTAATAATCCTTGTCACTCAGTGATGTTTATTTCTTTGTTTTTGTGAACAAAAAAAAAAGAAGGAAATGATTTCTACTCAGTCAATCAATCAAACATGAATACATTGCTAGTAAACAATTCCTAAAATTGATACACAGTTGGCAGCAAAGTTTCAGAGTGTATTCAAATGTATGGATGTTTCATGTCAACTATTACCAGCCAGCATCCATTTGTTTACCACAGTTCCTTTGTGCTATCTACTATACAACATATTGCAACAAAGGTGCCAAGTTAGGCAAGGCCCACGTTAAACTATAGAGAATTATCATGGACAGGAGGTCATCACAGGCTGTGTGTGATTTTATGTCATACTGCAAATGCTACAGAGATATTAGAGCTCAGTTTGTTCAACTGCATACGCCATATATTTACTTACTGTAAAAGTGGATATTTTCGCGTGACTAATTTTTCGCGCTTGGCCAGGCCGGAAGAGTTTCGCGTGTTTTTAATTCCGCGGAATCAAGACATCACGCACAGGCACATATGGCAAGCAAAAATATTCGCATGCTTTTATTTTCGCGCTAGTTTCTGGTTGCGCGAAATGCGCGAAAATTTGAACACCGCGAAAATTTCCACTTTTACAGTAGTCTAAATTTTCACGAATCAGGCGTTTCCGACATTTTCGCAAGTGGTTAAATTTGCATTTGATGACATAAATGGTACCCTGGGGTACCAGAAAAAAATCGGCCATTTTGTTGAATTATTTATTTTTTTTTAGGGCTGTACCCTGGGTTACCAAAAAGTGGGAAATTAATTTTTTTGTGTGTGATTAATTCTTCAACATTCAATTATGGCCATTGTTCTTGTAAAAAAAAACCTCTTCATCCTGTAGTTTTCTCAATTAATCCCTTGTTAACGTTATGAGTAACTATTTTACAGTGTATCATTGATATTGTTTCATGCTGTTATGATACTTGTACACCCTGTATTATTATTTATATTGATTCCCCATGAAATAGCTATCTTGTGTACTGATGCTATCTATGTTCAACAGTCATAATAATTTCATGTATATTGGAGAAAAAACAATCCAATTGAATAATAAAAAAGAACATTAAATAATCAAATGTTATTGTCTTTTATGCATATTTTGTTCGGCACAAAGTGCACAAAGCTTACAAAATTACGGGATCGAAACTACGTCTACGAGATCGTAACTTTGGCACAGCTAGCGGGCTATTATAATAGTGCGTGTAGTCAGTGCATGAAGCGCTATACTGAGTATCGCACCGTACCACGGGTCAGTACAGTGCGCATACGTAACGCAGTAACTCTGCGGTTGTACTCGAGTGAACGTGAGATGGCGCTACACAACGTGGTACCCCGGGGTATCGTAGTAACCCGGGGTACCACGTTGTGTAGCGCGTGGTGCATCATTTGTGGAGTATCAGTATTGAACTGAGAAATGTATTTGAGTACTGCGCATTCATGTCAGATGAGAGTCATTATTTTCGCATGTTTTTAAATTCGCAAATAGCACCCAACTTGCGAAATTCGCTAAAATAAAAACCTCACGAAATATTTGCCGTATACAGCATATCTCTTTCAACGTCGTCTCTGAAAATGACTCAAATACAGCAAGATTTAATTTTAGTGCTGTGTTTCATTTCTGTTGCATGAGCTTCATAAAGATATTGTACCACATCTTCCAATTCCAATGAGCCCATATATCTGATAAGAAACTTCCATCAGCCCCCCTCCCCCCCCCCCCCGAACAAAAAAAAACCTTAAACAAAATACCATGACAAAATAAAACCCTTGCTCCAACAGTGATTGTACAATGTATATCTGGCTTTATTTTTGTTTTTCATGGAAGCATTTCAATATCATGCAATGCACACTGCACACACACAATGGGACATAGTACACCCAAACGGTTTCATCTTTGAGCACGCTTACATCAATGTTGTCTTTCAGTGATATGGGAAAGGTGACACAACCCCCATACTTTTCCTTTTTTTTTTCAAACAAAGCAAGTGATAAGTTCTCGCTCTGCTTTAATCGGGGCCCCCGCCTGTAAAGACATTATTAAACAAAAACAGAGAAACGAAACATGTCGGGACTTGCCTCGAAAGCAGTTCAATCTCAGGTCACCCCTCATGGAATCCCTCCACAGAAAAAAAGAGAGGAAAAAAAAAAAAGCGAGAGAACCGGGTCGAGATCATCTCCCCCTGCTCAAAATAGATTCCGAGACGAAATTATCCATCATTCCAGGGTATTGTACAGTGTGCAATCTTCCGGAAAGCGATTTCAAATGCTGTGCCCTCATGAAGCTGTATTGTGTCAGCGCGAGTTGAACAATGCGCGCGAGTGAGTCAATGTATCACACTCACACACAAGCTCTAATTCCCTCCATCCCCCCATCAGCCCCCACCCCCAGCCCACCCCCCCCCCCCTCCCACCACTTTCCCAAAAATCAAATATACCCAGTTTGCCATAAATTCATTCTGCTTGCCACTGGCTGAAGTCTACAAAACGGTGATGCGCCTCCCAGGGCATACTCTCCGAAATATCGCAGCGCTGGAAAATTTCACGAAGTAAATGCCTGTTTGGTGGTGGGGCCATGGATTTTAGAAGATTGATGGGGGTGGGGGGAATCTAACAAACCTGCAACATTTATGAAACTAGAAAATTAAATGGTAATGCATGCTGTGAGGCTATCAACATCATTTTCATCTTCATGATACCAGAGCTCTTTCATAATTGAAGGATTTCTTTACCTTTCCTGAGTAAATATCACAGTGATAATTGATGACATAGAGCCCCTGTTATGTACAGATATGGACTGCCCATTTATCAAATCTGACACAATGCTATTATACATGCATATCAAAAAGCAGTTAAACAGCACAAAAAAAAAAAAAAAAACTTACCACAAGATCTATTAATGGCAAAGAAGTCTTACTACATGTCCACGTGTGTCAACAATATAATCAACCGGGAATCTATTGAAAAACTTTACAATGTATGTGTACTGATGCCCACGATAGGTGAAATAAGGATTCGTGTAGGCCTAGGCCTACAATTGTATAGCCTCATCTGATATGATTCATATCATAGAAAATGTTCTTTACAAGTTGAGTGAATGACATGACTGGTAAACTGCTTAAAACTGATGACCATGCAAACTGCGATGATAATGTATGTGATGATGGTACATTCTGTAATGATCACAATAACAGTGATATCACTATTAAACAAAACATTGTAACATTCATTACATAAAAAACAACACTGACTGGGCAATGACAGGTAGTTATAACCCGCATATTTCTCATCAGTATGTCCCCCCCCCCCCCCCCAAAAAAAAAGAGAGGAATACTTAAAAGAAAAAAAAAATCCAATATTCTGTCTAGGTTTGTAAATCTGCAGTCAGGTAATTATACATCATGTTGCACACACGACTGCTCCAGGGGTTATGGCTACCGCACATGCAGGCCGGGAGAGGGAAAAAAGCAGGTCTTGATCTGCCGGACGGACGCATGCAACAGCAACGTGACATGACATACAAATACAAACTTCTGTTCCATACAGGGAAGCTGATATCTCAATACAGCCGGATCAAGGATATCATAATTTTGCCCTCGATTGGGGGGGGGGGGGGGGGGGGGGGAGGGGGGGAAGGGTTATGGGGAAGAGCTGGGAAGGGGTTGCTGTTAGAAGTCTGTTTGATGAAAGTGCTGTGCTGCAGGCACATATGATTGATAACAATCCTTCTGACAAAGTGTGGGTGTTCTTTCCTGCATTCTAACTCTAGTTTCACCAGAAATGTCCTACACATGAATAAGTTCTCCATATCCTGTTACCAAGCAACATGTGTAGACCCTGGGCTATAAATGCAGCAGCATGGATAAAATGGCTTTTAGCCAGAACATGCCTGCCAAGTTTTTAACAACTGTTAAGGGGAAGTATGGTGAAGGATAGACTACTCTTTATGGTATATATTTAGTGAGTCTATGTTTTTTTTTTAAAATCCGGACCTTCCATCAATTTTGCGAGTAGTTGAATAGTTATTTGCGATTGCAGAGTACATGTACAGTATTATCATGCATCCTTGTTCATGTATTGTGCACTGCATACCAGTACCTGTATGTGTGCACGTCACATTCATGTCGGGATCACAGTTAATATTTCCGCAAGTTCTTATATGTGCGACTAGCACCCAACTCGATATAAATTCACGAAAATAAAAACTCTACAATATACAGTGTACATGGTGCATACAGTACTGTTTCAAATGAGAGAGGTGAATCCATGTAATAAGGCATCACAACTTTCAAAAACATGCACAGAGTGCTCCACAGCACATGAGAGGCACAGCAATCAAAGGGAAATCCTGGACCTGTTGAAAGTTTGCCTGCACGGAAAGAGCAAAATTTTGCAAGCACAACAGCAAGACATTTGTTTATAAAAAATGGACTACACGTAAGGGAAATTGTGCAAGTTTAAAGATTTGCTGTTTTTTGCCCAACAGTTCCCGAACAGTTGATATGAATGTCCAAACGAGTGAGCTGATGACGTTATTATGCCATAATTTTCCATTGATTGTGCTAAAAAAAAGAAAAGAAATTCAATTATTCAGCTATAAAAAGTTTACAGCATACTGTACATGAAATGTAATTCTTGGCTGAGTAACTTGAAAATAATGATCAGTCAGATATATATTAGAATTTGAGACTGGGGCAATAATTGTGTTTAAACAAAAAAAAAAAAATAATTGATATTTCAAATGCTTTTGTACAAGTTGTATGGCACATTGTGTGGCAACAGCATTTTCAACTCACTACTTGCATTTGCACATACACATTGTATCTCTACTGATTGTTCAAGAACTGAACTGTGAAAATTAAAGACACTTTACAATTTCATAACTTCCATATTTTTTGAATGATTTTGATCAAATATTCACTGTTGCGCTTGCTGAATTTTACTCTTTCTTAACAGATTAAATTCCCCTTTAACTGTTCACTACAGCATGAACACATGTATCAATACCAATAATGACTCTTCAATGAAAAACAAAGTTTCAATAAACACCAACAGCTTTGAAGAGGGGGGGGGGGACCACAGATTGAACTTTTTGCCACTGTCAAAAGTTTTTGAATGTGGTACAAATAACAGATTTCAACAGGAAGAGTGAATTGTTTTATTTAATGTTGTAAAAAGCAGATTGCATGTCATTGTCAATACAATTGATCAAGTATGCATTCTCATTCGAGCTATGCATTACATGCATTTTCCATCTATTCAAATCACACAGAAAATGTGTACAGAGTATACAATCATGTACTATGCATTTCCTGTAAATGTTTCCTTTCTTGCCTCTTTCCGAATACAAATCTATATTTCTTTCACCAGAGATGAGCTTTATTGTAATAATGTTGTGCGCTGGACTGAAGTCCAGGTTCAAGCACTTCCCAGCAAAACTGAGATTTGGTTTCCGTGACAACTAAATCATGCATACAAATAAACAGCATTCTTTATGAGGCAGAAGCAAATTTAATACAAACAATCCTGGAGGAATAAAACATAATGATAGAACAGTTTATTAACAGATATGAAAGTTTGCACACATCTTTTGTTGAAATATAAGTTGCTTCTGATAATCATAGACCAGAGACCTTGCAGGAAGCTCATCTAACATAGCAACAATTAATACATGCAAACTGGACTCAAAATGCTGTATGCACCATATCCAATTTTTCATGAATCAGGACATCACAATAATGTGGCGAGTGGTTAAATTCATGATCTTGGAGTGCAGTAATAGATGAAGAAATGTGCACATGTTATGCCGCTTTCATGTTGAGATCAGAGTAAACATTCTTTAAATGTTGTTAGATTTGTGACGAGCACCCAACCTGCAAAATTCATGTAAAAAAAGAAACTCTAGCTTAAAATATAAGAATATGGCATTTATAGTATTGCACAGCATCAACTATAAAATTGGTTAGAGGGGCTGATTGCAGTTACAAGGTCAATACAATATGAAAAAAATGCATAAATTTCATATCCATACATATGAATACACAAGTCAAGGGGCCCATTGTTAATCTTAATAACCTTGGAAATGAAATGTTTACCAATGGCCAGAGCTCAGGTCATTGAAATAATTTTCTCATACAGAGATTCACCTTTTTTCATGACATGTAGGCCTATTGTTTGTTTGTTTGTTTTTTGTTTTGTTTTGTTTTTTCAAAATTATTTCATGCATGGAACACAAATGAGATTTATTCAAGCTTTGCAACAAATAATTATAAGTTGCATTTGACTGCCTTATGCCATGTGATCAACCACATGTAAATTTGCTTTGCCAGGTAACTGAATGTCAGTAAATATTTTTAATCTTTTATTTCATCTGAAGTTTGTTATGAATATCCCTAAAGCTTTTGTGCTGTGATAAAAACAATTTTCAAAGCATTATGACTGACCTTCCCTTGAACTCTCTCTCTATCAAACTACCAGACATAAGGTGAATAGACCAGTTTATTGACATATATAAAATTAAATGGTTTTCTACTTCTCGTCTACCCTCCCCCTCCCTTCCCATCACACTCCACCCCTGTGTATGACCTTGAAACAAGTTATTCCATTTGCTCGTTCCTACTCAATATTTTCAACACTTCTGGATTCCATTTCTAGTGATATTAGTGACTACAATGTTGGGAAAACCCTGCACTTTCTTATGACTGAGTAATGACTTCTATGGAAGTGTTTGAAGAACCAACACGCTGGGTGCATTTATCAGCTCACTTCTGGCGCAGAATTAAGGTTTCCAAACAACTTTCAGGGAGTTTGGGCAGTTGATAAACGCATCGCAACGCAACGCAATCACTGCCAACTACACATCTCAGATCCTCGGGTCAAACTGCGCAATGGAGCTGCGCAGTGACAAGGCCTCCCAATCGACTCACGACAGAGTTGATAAACGTAACAACTTTAGAAACGTGATCCAAAAGGCATTCACAAATGGATTTTGATAGTGGGTATTGAAACGCATTTCTAACGAGGGAAATTTGATAAATGCAGGCACTGCCCAGACAGATAGAGCAATACGATTACAGTCCAACCTTGATTATCTCACTTCAAATCATATCTCTTTTCTGAATCTCTCTATTATTCAGAAATGGACTGGCACACAAGTCTTTATGTTTCCAATGTGAAACTTCACTAAAAGAACTGAATAACAGTTCTCTTGCAATTACAAGAAAATTAGAAATCTGGGACATGAATGTTGATAATTATGACAGATGTGATGTGCATTGATACCAACCAGAATGCCGATGCTTGAAGAACAAAGACCGAGAGGAAAGGAGCATTTCCACTCATATTCCATTTCACTAAAATCATAAAACATGCACGTACTGTATCACGTAAATCACCATAGTAAATGGTAAATTAATAACGTCCTAGGTATGATACCCCAAAACAAGCATCCGGCTTGAGCACATATCTCACCTACACGTAAATCCAGCAATGTCACCAATCCAATGAGCATTGGTCCCGGACATGGCTGAATATTAGAGGACTAGTCCACCTTCATAGACATGTGGATTGAGTGAATGCAGCAATATTAGTATAACATATCAGTGAAAGTTTGGGGGAAATCTGACAATCCGTTCAAAAGTTATGAATTTTTAAAGTATCTGCACAGTCACTGCTGGGTGAGAAAACTGCTACAATGTATGATGACACATGCGTACAACGCTATAGGGAAAATATAAAGAGAATTTCACAAAATCTTACTTGGTGAAAAAAGTGTGCATTTCCTCCACTCGTCACTGACGTATGCTAAGGGTAATATTATTCCCCCCTGCCTTCTGAAAGGGGGAGTCAAGTGTTCTTTTATTATTCAAGAAAAGTGAAAATACGTTGAATTTTCTCTATATTTTCTTTATATTGTTATACACATGAGACATCACAAGCTGAAGTAGTCTTCTCACCCAGCAGTGACTGAGCAGAAACTTCAAAAATTCATAACTTTTAAACGGATAACCTGATTTTCCTCAAACTCTTGCTGATGTGTTCTATTAATATTGCTGCATTCACTTACTCCACATGCCTATAAAGGTGAACTTGTCCTTTAAACTGAGGTTGGACTGGACTGCTTACCTCTTGTACGATGCCTCTTGCTCCTGGTTCCCCGAGGGTAGCTGGAGGTAGAGCCACAACTTCTCCTTCTCTCCCAGCTTCCTCACGTCCGCCTGACGACCACAACGGGGGGATGCGGAAGAAAATAAAACAAAGGATGAAAAAAGGAAAAGCAAGGAGGGAGAAAACAGAAAGGACAGGGTGAATTCCCTAGTCAGTCAAAAACAACAACAACAACAGCAACAACATTCAACACAAAACAGATCCATTTAGACTTTTGTGTAGGATACAACAATAGCATTTTCGCGACTGCCGTCTTAAAAAGGGTTGAAGTTCAATGCAGGGCCCACATTCAAGTTGACTTCAATGAACAGCTAGGCAAATCACACTCAGGAGATGGAAGTTTCCCATGCTTAAATAGAAAGGTGACACAAATTCAGCCCCCTTTCCCCTCAAATGTCACCGTTGCTTGGCTATCACCAGACTGCAATAATTTGATGGGAAGGATTTGTCTGAAAAATGCAGTGAAGCTTAATGCTGTCACTGCTGCATAATCAATGATGACTCAGGAGTAAATCCTTTGTCTAAATCACCCAATTGTCCAAATAACAAGAGGTCAGAATTTTTTTGCACCACCATGCCGCAGGACAAAGTTGGGGCTATGTTGGGTTCAGTATGCTGGCAGTCTAATATAGAGCTTTTGCTGAAAGTTGCTTTAAAAGAAACCCATTGAGGACCGTTTGATTTTGCTACAACACACATTTCCCATAGACAACTACCCGAGTATATATACTCGGGACTCGTCCTCGATGGGTTAAGGGAGGACAAGTTCACCTACAATGTAATACATATACATGTGTGTGGCAAGGTGGTGTGTGGATTGAGTGAATGTAGCAATATCAGTAGAACAAATCAGTGAAAGTTTGAGGAAAATCGAACAATCCGTTCAAAAGTTATGAATATTTGAAGTTTCAGTGCCACCATCAGTAGAAGAGAAGACTACTACAGCTTACGATGTTGTATGCGTAGAATGATATAAAGAAAATATAAAACGAGAATTCCGTAAAATGTCTTCTTTCTTTTTAGAGTACACATTCTGTTGACTAATTAATGACATAAGTTACGGACAATATTAGTCCCCCTGATTTCTGAAAGAGGCAAGTCAAGTGCTCTTTTATTATGCGAAAAAAGGGAAGATATACATGTATATTGAATTTTCATTCTTAGCATGTGACATCACAAACTGCGGTAGTCTTCTCAACCAGCAATGGCGGTACTGCAACTTCCTAAATTCATAGCTTTTGAACAAATTGCCTGATTTTTCTGAAACTTTCACTGATGTATTCTACAGATATAGGTGCATTCACTCAGTACAGGCACTACACATTTAATACATGCGGATTCCATAACTGGTAACAAGGATTTGTTGTTACCTGTGGTTACATTTCACAGTACATTACTAAATTGCTTCCCTTCAGTATTCAAAGAAGAGCTTAATGCACAAAGTCTAAAACATGCATTCTATATAAATGTTTGAGGGGAAAAAAGCCACAATTTTTATCCCATTTACATGGTCAAAATAGTGTGCCTTGGAACGTTGCTGTGATATTTTTCCATTACGTAAGAGTTCCCATCTGAGTCCAAATCAAACAAAAGTAGGTGCATCCAACATGAGTGTACATGCCTACATGTAGGTACCTACATGTATTTGTGGATCATCTGTTAGCAGGCATATCAAGAATTCTAATCACCATCATTGTTATCATTATAATCATTGTTATCATCATCAAATGATAATGATAATAATAGTAATAAAATGTTTATGACTTTTCTATGGTATTTCACATGAGCTGTGTGGTTTTTTTTTTTGTTTTGGTTTTTTTTTTGACAGTCATTTTGCCTTGTTTTTATCTCCAGGTCCATCCACACTGACGTACCATCAGAATTGGCATCCATACCAAGCACTGACTGCACACGCGTGTGGCCATGTGCATTTCCCTGCTTGAGTAAACCGACCTCCTTTCGTCTCACCCTACAGGGAAAGTTTTGAGCATAATAACTGCAGCACTGCCGGCTGGCATGCTTTGCACACGAGGCTGCCATCCACTCGATATTACGTCGACGGCCGCTTTTTGACGAAAAGATGGAGACACTGCCTCTAGAAAACGATCGTTAGCCCCCCCCCCCCCCCCCCATCATTGACATGTCACATGACTTTTACAAGCGTCCTACGCACGTGCATTACACAGTCAATTCCCGACAGCCCCTTATGGCCGCAGAAGACTTGACCTCCATTGGGCCTAAATATGATTTGCAAATCATTTTTTTTTTTTAAATGAGCTATGTTCAATTCTTCCACCATATTTGTGCTAACGACATTTGTGCATGACATAGAAAAACTCTAAATGGGGTCCATATATTCCTTGCCATAATTCACTGCTGCCTTCCTCGTCATCATTGTGCATCTCATGGAACATGAAAGTCATTCTTGTGTCTGCCCACCCCCCCAAAAAAAAAAAAAAAAAATGGAAAAAAGAAGCCATTCAACTTACGAATCTAGGACACCCATACCACTAATGACATTACTGCTTTTGGCACCCTCGGAAGGGTGGAATGGAATGACAACAACAAAAACAAATTGGTGGTATGCAGCGTATAAGTATCAAATCTGAACATATTTTTCATATCAAAAACAAAATAATCCTCACCATGGTGCCCACTATGCATGTGGAAACAGGAACATATTGTGGAGCAGGCCATATAGTCACACTTCAGATTAATGGTGTTGAGCCTGTACAGGAATATTTGCCTGTTTTCACACACACTGAGAATGCCTTAACCCTATCTCTGTCACATAGACGAAGCCAGAATGTTCAGACATTTTGCAGTGCGGAGACATGGGATTGTTGTTGGCCAGTTCTGATTGTTATTATTGACATTAATGTGTCATGTTATACATCATTTGAAAGCTTATAATGGTCTATACTTTCATATCTCATAATAATCTGAGTGAGGGCGTCCTCAAATTTTAAGTAGGACGCCCTCTTATGTCACATAATTATCTTTTCAGACTTACTTGTACATGTTACCACCTAATTTTCTCACACAATATGCTCTTATACCCCAAAAAGGTCATACAAATGTTATAGAGAATTTATTCAGCTTTCAGATGATGTGATTTTTTTTGTCAGTAGCATTAGTACTTTTCATTTGATGAACAAAAGTGTGTGGCAAGTACAACCTACATTTTACACACTTCGCACAATTTCTGATTTTATGGATGAAATGTTGGCATGAAAGTAGATAAAGCATGCTAACATCTAGTCAGGATTGAAATATTAATTGATTATACGACTTTTACTTGTAGTGTAGATTATTCTTGTCCTATAATATTGCCATGTATGGTAAGATAATCTAAGGGTAAAAATTGTCACTGAAAATATTCAGTCTTCAGAGTGTCCATTCCTGTCGAGTATATGCTAGACTCCTTTGCACTCTCCTCATTGAACAGAATTGAACCATCACTGTGGTCATTTGCTTTATGATAAACCTACATTGAACATAAGTTTCACAAAGTAACGGTTTATTGGATAATAATGATCAACAGTCAAACATACCTCAGCTTCTAAGCTTCAGGTAGGAGGCTACTGTACCCTTATTGCTCCTAGCACCCTGCCCCGCTAGCCCCGGCTAACTAGAGACCCATTGCACCTCTGTTAGTGCTGAGTAAACAGCTACAACTGCTGCACTGAATGTGCAGTGTTCATTTATTCTACAGTTCATTTATGAGGCCGATATCACTAAAACCAAACCCCTTCACAGAATTCAAAGATGTTGAAAAATCCCTATCCTGAATGTTTTCACTTCATATTTTACTATATTGACTTAGATAAAATGGATGAAAATTGACCCATGTGTACGATCTTTTCATCGCACACGGCGATCTTATTACAGCCCCACATATACAGATTCGTGTAAGTTCTCCACACAAGAAACCTATAGCAAAACTGTACACAATACATTGCAGTCTGAATGCAAATAAACATGGGCGGGGCCACCACAATTTTTTTTTTACTTTGGGAAGGCTTTCCTGATTGGTTGAAGGTGGGGAAGCTTTTTTGCACACTGGATATCGTTTCCTTACACTGTCAGCCAATCACGAATGAGTTTGTAGAGTGGTAGTGTCATAGCCTTTGAAGTAATCTGTCAATCAAAATAGGGCCAATTTAATCGGCCCAAGCATTTACATGGCAGGTTTTGGGCCGATTTACTCGGCCCGTGACACAGATAGGGTTAATTTGAAACACGATTTTAATGACGCATTTTGGCCATGTGTATTCATCTTGGAATCATGGTCCAGAGGTATTTTCCAATCACGACTCTCCAGAATTATGGAACGAAACAGTCGTGTGTGTACGGATTGACCTCCAAATCGTCTTTTTTTTTTGGGGGGGGGGGCAGAGCTTACAGTGACCTTTCAACCACGCTCCTCAAATGCTCACACTGCAGTCAAAGCATGTGCTACTTGCTGCTAAAGGGTGATTGATGGAAAGTCGGAAAGAAGCCACAATTCCTCTCCCTGCTCTGAAATTGAAAACAGCAGAATCTGCACAGCCTTCCTCAGTTGAGTATACGGACAATAATTTTAATCGTGATTGTCATCGTAATTGTAATTCAGCTTTGAAATTACGTTTTTAGGTTTTACGTTACCTGTGTGAAAAATAATTTTGATAATCTCATTTACATTTGTACATCATTCATTCCACAAGCCTGTTCACGTAAGTCGATATGCTTTAAAGCTTTCTTTGAAATGAATTCACCACTTCTGCCACTTCCATCTTCTCTGCTCATTTAAAATGTCATCCGCTCCCATCTCCACACCCAGTGGACATCATCGTGACACAGCGCTAGCTCTTGTATCCAAAGGTATTCACAAGGTGTGCTGCTGGCAGTGGAAACTAGATGCTAATTGGGAGGATAACCTGCAATATTGCCCCCTTTGATGCATCAGCATATTGATGACTATTAGTCAAACAGTTCCATAATTGACTAGTTATATCTCAAGATGGTGTGTATGTTGATAAGCAAGCTAGTCGAGCAGTATGACATTGATCATATTCACCGGCGATAAGGCTGCACTTATTTTTAACAAATATAAAGCAGTAAAGTCGGGGTGAGGCCTATATGCCAGTACTTGGCAAATTACTGTCTTTCCAACTTGAGAGAATCATCTACCTAACCAACACACATAATCATGTATATGGGACTATGCAATGAGCGATGCAATATCAACCACTGGATTAATCAATTTTACAGACAATGCTATGTTCTGCAATCAAGTGACAACATGTTTGGGGGTTTGTTTTTTCACTACCTACTTTAAATCACTGTCGCTGGTACGTAAAAAAAAAAAAAAATGGTCTAAAAAAAGAAAGCACAGTGTGATTACAAGTTGGCATGCCTAGGCAGCCATAACGGCGATTGCCATCCTGCAAGCATCACACAATAGCAGTATCTCATGCAATACTCGGCTATTGAATATTGAATAGTACAATGTGTATGAATGAAGATACACCGGTAATCTGCTAGTGCTATTGAATAGTGTGTATGAGCGTACACACGCTCAGTCATTCTTCACAATAGGGTCCTCCACACAGAAATATCATTCAAAATCCTGATACGCAGTTTGCATCAACCGGAAAAACATAAGATAAAACAAACAGAAATCATTGTTAGGAAACATGTGTAAACACACAGAAATGACAAAGCTTCTTAGCAAAAATAATACCTGGGGGGCATTTCATGAAGGAACTTGTCGGATAAAATGTCCGACAAGTCAATTATATCCGACAAGTTCAGAGAAATCAGCCAATCAGACTAAAGAATTTCTCAAAACTTGTCGAATATTTTATCCGACAAGTTCCTTCATGAAATGCCCCCCTGGTGTAGTGTATAAGTGTATAATGACATACAGCCTCAATATTGTAAATTTGTTCGTGGGATCAGCCTTGAAAGGCCAATGGACTTCTGCTGATTTCCACCGCCATTTAAAGTAGAAATTCAAAGAGCACGAAACACAAATTTGATAAGAAAATATTGAATTTGAACATCTGTCCTAGGTGTACACAAAATATCGAGAGAAAAGAACAATCCCAACTATTTTTGATTAATTACTGAAATCGGACGAAAAAGTGAACCCGAAATGCCCCGATGAACGGTCTGCCGATACCCCTTCCAGATGACGTCACGCACTGGATTGGTACTCTGAAAGTACACGTTCGCTCCATAGACTACTACCGTGAATTGTTTTCAGTGTTGTGTTTAGGAGCCTAGCAAGTCCAATTATTTAGTTTATTAGCAGTTTTCTTGCATGTCTCCTTGTAGTTCACAGTTTTTCCTTACATTTCATCCTCATAAAGTATGAAATTTGTGAATGCTAGCGGCGCATAAAAGAGATTTCTTTCAGACGTTTTTGTCCGCATTTCGGTTCCGTGCCTTCAAAAAGTAGATCCGGTCACAGCAAGCTGGATGGTACGTCTCGCTCTCAGCTGGTCTGCATCGGCTGTTCATGCACTGTGCTGGTGTGTGGTTCGCACTGCGTTGTGTGTGTTTGCGTGTGTGTGAATATATTAGTGTTCGTGCTCTGATTTCTTCCTCGGTCTAGTGAGAGCTGTGCGTAAACACGTGTGTGTATGGGAACATGTACTACCTGTACTATTGTACATACATTGTACTTCGAACATGTGCGCCAGCTCCATGCCCCCTCGACGTTCGACGCAAGACTCCCTGCAGCTGATCACTCGCTCTCTATGCATGTCTTTGTTTGTAATAATAATGGATGAACGTACATAAACTCAATACTGTACGAGTAATGTTCGCCACACGTAATCTGTGTATTTCGTATACTGTTCTACGAAGCGAATTGCTACTTACAGAGGTGGAAGAATGAGTCGTGAGGAAGTACTTCTTTTTCCACATTTTTTTTTTTTTGTCTAAACCGCCGCCGTCATGCATCGTACATACTGATCGTCGAGACTCTAAATCGTACTGAGCCGTATGTTATACTGTTTTTCATTTTTTTTTTACGCCAAGGCAGACATCAGACATTTACTTTACCATCAAACACAGCTGAATGTTACTGTTATTCATTTCGAAATGTTATAGCAAATATCCGACATTTACTTTAGCATCATATGGAGCAGAATGTTGCTGCTATTCACTTCCAAACGAAAAAGCAATCATCTGACATTTATTTTGGCATCTTCCGGAGCCGAATGTTATTGCTATTTACTTTCGAAAGTAAAAACAAACATCCGACATTTATCTAATCATCGTACGGAGTTGAATATCATTGTTATTCATTTCCAAACGTTACAAGGGATCATTCGACATTTACTTTTAGCATCTTCCTGAGCCGAATGTTATCCTTATTCATTTCCGAACGCAAAATCAAATATCTGACATTAATTTTTGCATTGTAAGGAGCTGAATCTTACCGATATTCACTCCAATTATTTTAGCATCTTACGGAGCCGATTGTTACCGCTGTTCATTTCCAACAGTAAAAGCAAACATCCGACTTTTTTGGTGGCCCGATTGGGCCACCAAAATCTTCATTTCTGAAATATTGTCGGCCCGACGTGCATTTTTTGGTGGCCCCGGGCCACAGTTAGTGTCGAGCCCTGTCTAATGAATGTAGATGATCGCAAGTGTAACAATGAAATATGATTCGTCCCCCCCCCCCAAAAAAAAAATAAAAATAAAAAAATAAATTAATTAATTAAAAAAATGCAAGAATGTTTGTGATTCCATAGCTGCGTTTATCCGGACATGAATCTAAAAAAGGAGTTACAAAACCTCTTTATTATTATCATTATTATTATTAACGAACCATCAGAAAATCAAAGCTAATCTTACCTTCAGATTAACATATTTTTTTCTTTTTTCATTGTCGAATTAGCAAACCTTCAGAATATCGACTCTCGAGCTAGCTTGTTTCATTCGGATAATAGATAACAAACCATAATTATATTTGTCGGATTAACAAACATCCGCACATGCAATATGCGTGTTTCGAAATAACTACCGTCGGGATAGTGAATCTTATTCTGTTTCGGAATAACGAGCACCACGCAAAGAGACGCGATGCTAAACTAAAATTCAAACCTATTTTTTTTTCTCCTTTTTTTACCACCCGTCTATACATGTTTTCTGAACATTTCCTTATGCCCGACTAAAAAAAAATAATATTTGCACGTTACTGTGAAAGTTCGTTTATCCGAAATTATATAATATAAGAGGGTTTGTTAATCCAAACATTTGTAGCATTATTCTGAAGTTTGGGTAATGTGAAAATCGGGAAAAGGCTTGTTAATCTGAAAACGAATTGAATTTGTTCCCAGATTAAATTTCTTATTTCTTAAGTTTTAGATCAGCGAACCTTCGGAATAAACAACTTTTAGAGTAACAATCAGGAACATGTTTTCTCTTTTTTTCATAACTCAGAATAGAAATAATGTACAAAATGGAGAAGTATTAAAAGCAGGAAAATAAGGCATTTCAAGTTTAACACTGTTTATTTATTTCATTTTTCTTTATCCGTAAGTACAAACAATTCTTACAAGAAATAGAAAAGGAAATAGAGAGAAAGAGAAAGAGAGAGAGAGAGAGAGAGAGAGAGAGAGAGAGAGAGATAGCCCTATTTTAGGCAAATTAAATGAGAGAAATAAAGAATCATTACGTTTGTAATCCTGGCTGGGTCTTCGACTTGTCAAACATTTTCCCTGTTCATTCCTCCAGGCCCCAGACTGTTCATGACCGCCAAGAATGTGCCAGTACGCGCGGTTTCTGTTTTTGTCAAATGGTCTCTCTCCTCTACCCCCCCCCCCCCCCATCCCCAAGTCGGGCACCTTGCCGTCGTGGAATTTTTATTGTTTCTTGGTAAACTTGGTGTTCACTTTTGACCGCGCGTTATTGATTTGTGTTATTTTTATCTTGAATCGCGCACTGTGCTCGGTATCCACATGGAGCACGCACAACCAGTGACTACCCGACTCATGTAGGCAGCTAACGGCGAGCAGAAAATGGCAGTTTTTTTTTTCTGCTGTCGCTATTTTCTACTGCCAAAATAGGCTAATACATCGTATTGGAATAAAAACTTTGTTCGATATCGATGAGCGTTGATGTGGCATCGTAATGCAATACCCGGGCTTCTTCAAGTAAGTCAGTGTTCGACAGTTGTTGAAATCGTGACATCGCTAAACAGTAATTAGTTTTGGGCTTGCGTGTGCATGATTTCATGGGTTTGTTGAAGGGAAAATGTGGAGAAAGAAGGTGGCTTCAAAATTATTTGTCTGCCCGATTCGGGCAAGCATTTTTCTCCTTTTTCAGAACACTTGTACGACTTTGATTTTCACTTGCCCGAGCAATCGGGAAGTGCTTATGTCCGCCCTGCTATTAGACCTTGCTCGCCTAGTATTGTACCTCCTTGGTCTGACCGGTTTGAGGTCAGCAACTAGTCAGACGCAATGGCGTGATAGCTATCATAGCAGATGTCATTTACGGAAGTTTTACGAGCGTGTGCACACTGGTGAAGCAGTGATGTAATTACTCGCGAAAACACCGAACCTTGTCGATGTCGAAGATTCCACTCCTCTTCCCACCTCCCTGGTCAGAATGTCGTCGTACAATATTACAGTATCGGGCGCGAACGTAAACAAACACACGTGGTTATGCAAAGCATGGCAATTACGAGTAGTTCACGTCTATGTTCCTACGCCAATGAAAGTACTTCCATGACTTGGCTAATCACGTAACAGGCCAGGCACGCAGGCAGTGAGGATGGTGGTGCGGCGAGCGGCTACCAATGCGGGTCGGAGCAGTAGAGCCACTTCACCGCGGATTAATACAAGCACATACTGCATGCGAGCAATCGCGAGCTACGAGACTGGGCTGCACAAGTTGTTATCTCGATCCTTGTTTTAAAATCTCTCCTATTTTGATATTTCGCCATTTTTCGTAAGTCTGCTTGTTATAGTCAACATCACCATGTCTTAGATTATCAATCCTGTCACGGACATCCTCATGATTTCCAATTAAACGCTTCATATGACCAGTGAAACTTGAACGTGCTAACATTACAAACGTAAGAAAAATAAGATTACCTAAGTAGCTTGAATTCCTGAATATTGACGAAAATATCTGTAAGAATTACAAAAAATCGAGAGAGAAATGTTTCTTCATTACTATTAAACCATAAAAAGTTATATTTCGTTCAATTCGACTTTTACATAAGGAAATAAAATGCAAAAGAATCAGGTTGTACCTCCGTTAACATTGTACACACATTCACTGGGCAGAGTCCGCAAATCCAGTGCGTGACGTCAGGCGAAGCGGGCATCTTTCCTGACGAATTGGCCCTTATCAGGCTCCAGAAAACCGCAGTTTTTCGTGAGCGTTTACTTCTTTCTAGCAACGCGAAAGCGAGGTAACAAAATTCCATTGCCTTCTATGTCTTCTGAGCTTTCTACTGATGCCTAAATTGCAGAATTTAATGATCTCTTTGAATGTCTACTTTAATTTAATTGTTATGTCAATCTTCAACACACACTCTTTAACTATGATTATGTACTTACCCGAAATAATTTTTGGTTTGTAAATACATATGTATATGTTGATATATGTATATGTATTGATTGATTGTCTATCTGTATGTTTTTTAACTGAACTTGTAGAAATAAATTATTGAATCAAGTTTTGATCAGAACAAAATCATCAATTTTTTATTTTTTTCAGCAATTTTTTGAAGTCAGGATGTGGCTTTTCTGGCACTGCGGCCTCATTGCTGGCGAATATGGTAAACTGAGCAATAAGACGGGCACAACTGTTTGGATATGTCATATAACACAATTGCGTAGGACAAATCATCATCAGTATTAGGGGTAACCTCTCTATTAAAGGTCCAGTTTACCTTTGGGAGCAGTGATTTTAAAAATATCATTTGATGCATATTTGTAGGTCTGTTGTATCACAAAACATCCTACCATATAAAATTTTCGCAATAAAGCCTACAATATAAGGAGATATCAGTATATTTCTCAATAAACCTAACTGTAGACGGTTTAAGCTAGAAGCATTCTTATTATAACTATTGTTTACATTTTGTGTAATTAACAATACGTAACATCGATTATATGGATTCATTTTTTACAGTGGTTGTTTCTATCCATAACTCACATCTTAGAACTATTTTAAAGCACTAATGCTGGGGTTTTGTTTTATGTGCAAATGGTAAATTATGCCTTTAAGTTTAAGATCCTGACCCTCTCCATACAAAAAACAAAAAACAAAAAACAAAAACTACACAAAAAAATCATACGGAAATCATAGAATCAAAAGACTATCTATTACAGCAAAACTGCAATATCTTACATATTTATCTGAATGTATGATAGGATTACATGTACCACACACAGTATCTAGAGCATCGTTTTTGCAGTGTTCACTTATTTTCTTTTCTTTTCTTTTTTTTTCTTTTTTTTTTTTTTGAATGGGTAAGCACAATCTGGGGAGGAAGAGTTTTCATATTGCTGGATACCACAGTGCTATAAAAAGCATTTTACAATTATTCTTAAAATGATGCTCTTCAAAAAAAAAAAAAAAAAAAAAAGCTGTCATCTCTTTACCACTGGGTGAGGGACTTTGTATTAACTGATGACAAAAAGACCAAGTTACTTCTGTATTTGAAACTGTTGCCCACTTACTATGAAAGTTTTTGTACTTTTGATACCGGACTCTTTCATTTCGTTTTCTCAAACTGGCATTCATTTTGTACACATTACGTACACGGATGTCTCACAGGGACATCGAGTGCCACTGACGCTGCCAAAGATAGCCTTTGTCAAGGAAACACGCAGAAACGATGACTATGTCGGTTTAGGGGAACTAACTGTGCATTGATTATTTCAGATTGCAGTACGAAATAGAATCATGACTAGATGTCGAGTTTAATACTGCCCTGGGGAATTTTGCTGCAAATTTTAGGCTAATTCACAATCACCAAAACAGTTTTCAAAGTACTGCATCATGTGTTTCTTGGAAAGGCACAGGATGTAGCAGTAAAGCCCCGGTGATGTTTATAAAGAAACTATTACAAAATGATAATTAGAAGAAAAAAAAAAACCACAGTCTTCAATTTTTTTTTTTTTTTTAAATCCCATGCTCCAACTTGCTGCTATAAGCCATGGGGCAGGGTGGCTGGGGGTCATGCTAGGGTCAGTATGTAGGCATGGGCAGTTTGGAGATTCACCAGTTTGTATTTAGCCCTGGGAGCCATTGCAGACGTGGGTGAACAGTGGAAAATAAAATTGCCTGAGGCATTGCGATTCAGACGCAAGTAATTGTGATATGTGTGAATGCAACTTGTGATTCCATGAGAAAAACTATGAAAGTTTGTTTGGGGGATACTCACCAAGAGGCTCTCCACTTTTTGCTTTGCATCAGGGCTGTAGAATGAATGAAAACAAGGATACAACGATTAGTTCATCAAATCAAGGCAAACATAATAATCACTACAGAACAACTATCAACTCCTTCTTTACTTTAAAGGGACCGTGCAGTTCTGGTTGAGACCTAATTTTAGGTTTCTAACATCTTTTGGTGAGATAATGAGAAACCTCTTATGAAATATGAATGAGCATGTAATTCTATGAGGAATTCAACGTTTATTTGATGAAAATTGGTTTTGAAATGGCTGAGGTATCCAAAAAGAGCAATTCTAATAAAGTGTGGGACCCACACTTTATTACGATCGCTTTGTTTTACTTTGTTTTTTGATGTTTCAGTCATTCCAAATCCGATTTTCATCAAATAAACTTTGAATTCCTCTTATAGTGGTATATTCTGTACTATATCATAAGTGTTTTCTTGGTATCTCGCAAAAAGTTAAAAGCCCAATTCTCATCTCCACCAATACTGTACCATCCCTTTAACTCAGTTGTCCGAGGCAATAAAGGGGTGGTTTAATAGCTGTTCATACGTGCCAATTTTGGCAACTGGGAGATACATGTATATAAATAAATGTTTGGTAATGCCCTCAAGTGTCCATCATGGAAGGATGATTGGTAAAATCAGCATCAATGATCGGTATTCTTCTTAAAAAATAAGGGGAGGGGGGTCTCAGAATTTCTGCAATGTATAGCGTAGATACTAGAGAATAGGCTCAATTTCTAGGTACCTATTCTCTTGGAAATAAAGATGCACTAGCTTATTTCATAAATCAGTGGAACTGGATGTACTTATCATCTTAAGGAATGAGGCCATTATCATAACATTCAAAATTTAATTTATGCATCCGAATCTCACCAATCAATCAATTGAAGGCGGTGCACTATGCATTGTATTATGTATAACAAGCATGCATAGCCACACTACGCTAAGAATGTTTCATACCAACTGTGACACGTACAAAATATGCAAAGATTAACTACAGTTTGTATGAAATGAAATGACAACATTGTACCACTTGGTGCAGACTTGTTTCAGAGCTTTGTCAGTTAAAATCTGACAACCTCTACACGTACCTGGGCAAAAATTACCCCTGAAAAGAGCAAAGCCTATTTACAGGCACATTACTCACTATTTTCCCCAGTGCTTACTAGTAATTGTTTGGTTGGCTGGACTTGTGTGTGTGTGCGTGTGTGTGTGTGTGTGTGTGTTTGTGTGTGTGTGTGGTGTGTCTGTGTGTGTGTGTTTGTAAGACTTATTAAACAAGGGAGGCATCAGGAGTTTACAAAAGATGTGAGCTGACTATCAGGAAAAATCTAATACAATACCAAACTACGGGAGTGCTCCAAGAAAGCAGACCTCCGCCAAACAGCCCTGATTAAAATATTATCATTTCGTAGGGAGCATCTTCAACAAGAAAATAGAGGTATAGAGACGTCTAAACAATACAATTGGTGAAAATCTGATCATCCCCTGTTAAGTTACTGGGAGATTAAGCTTAGTTTTATCCTTTATGACCCTCTATGATCTTTGACCCTTGACCTCATGAACCCAAATATACCTGATTGTCTTACTTTATTATGAACACACTCTACAAGTTTGGTGAAGATCTGATCACCCATTCTTGATTTATTGGGAAATTAAGCTTATTCTTTGTACTTTGTGACCCCTATGACCTTTGAACTATGACCTCATGACCCCAGATCTGACCTTTTTTCTTTCTTACCTCATTATGAACACATCCTGCAAATTTTGTGAAAATTTGTTCATCCATTCTACATTCATACAAACAGAAAGACAAACACACTGAACAGAAGACATAACTCCCAGCAGCAGGTTTCACCTAGTGGCAGAGGTAATAGCCCTTGAGTGCCCAGACTGAAAATACAATAAAATCTTCAAAATCTAGCTCATCATTTCATCTTTCAAAAAAAAAAACTTTACTGACTTTAAGGAACCAATTAAGTAAAAAGAGCTTGCCAATTAAATTGTGATTAATTGCAATAACCAGGGCAATGGGCAGGAAATAATGATTTGAAAAAAAAATCTGCATCTCTGGTTGTTGCCATGGTAACTTCAATTATTGCAATCTACAACAATCATAAGCATCTTCATAAAATCATTCCTTGTGTCTTACTAGCGATGCCTTCTGCAATCAGTTGCAGAGACCCTAACTGAGCCAAACTGGGTCATTTCACCAAAATACTGGGACAGTTGAGGTCCATGGTTGAGGTGGGGTTTGGATCATTAACAGCCAAATGGTACCCACTGTATACAAAGAGCTTATGTATGAGGAGGTACTAGATTGCTAACTTGCAATACGCCCTGTATAATTGCTCTGTGACTGCACAGAGCGATGCGTGGCGCTAGGCTGACCCCTCATGTTAACAAGCTAGCATACAAGCAACCAAGGAGCAGCCAAACCAAGGAGTGTGGACTTCAGAAGTTCAAGTGCACCCTGTAAAAATTGTTACTCGAGTGCGTACAGCACACACACGCATGGAGCGAAAGCCGCCATTACTAAGTCGGGCACTGCAACCCTCCTTGTGATCACAGACGTATTACAAAGTTTGCCCTCTACTGGCAGCGGGTAAAACCTTGTTGGTTGTATGGAATATTTCATTTTCTGTGTAGCTATCACCTAGCAACATGCAACTAGCATTCCATGGGGGGGGGGGGGGAGGTTGGAGGGAGCTTGTATATATGGTGTTCGAAATCTCGATGGGGTACTGTGTGCGGAGTATCCAGTAGGAAGGTAATGGTTAGTATAACACTGGCAGGGTAGATGTCCAGCTTGTCATGTCCAGCTAAGAACTGACCATCAAAGAAAGATCATCAAACTATACACCACAGCAGCCACCAGATTATCATTTCCAGGATGAATGGTGGAAGGGAATTGTTTCATCATAATACAACTGCGACTGCTACAATGACTTTTCCCCATTTCCGCTCGATGGGAGGTGCGGAGAGCATCCCTTTTGTAGCATCCCATGCAGGGTTTTCTAATCAAGAACATTAATTACACCACTTACTTACAACTGTTTAGCTAAAAAAAAATAGTCTCATTACAAAACAGAGCAAAATATAACAAAGAAAAAAAAATGAATTCATCAAATTGCTAGGCACAATACAATTCAGACACCCTCTTTCTTAAAAAAAAAAAAAATAATGTTGCTATCAACCACTGATATGCTGACTTTTCTGTGTGTGATAAAGATGGCTCCAAACTGATCATTCACTGAATGGAAAAAAAAAGACAACTAAGAAGGGAATATGGAGCGCACAATCAGGAAATACCCCGACTGTTCTCGATGATCTCCACAAATGCCACCCAATCCCAGTTGTATAGCTACGAAGTCACTGCAAAACATCTGCCTGTCACCAAACGGAGCGGAGGCAAGCTGTTTTATACTTGAGTGCACTAGGGGCAGGTGGTATGTTCAGTACACAACACAGGCAGTGCCCACGAAAACGGGAGCGACATATTACAGCTTTGCAAAATTGTACTTTTCAGTTTCATATTAGAAATGATTAATGTGTTTGTTTACACCCACACATTCCTGAAATCTGGTTTCCGCTGAGGCAATACCATCGCAGAGTTGATAACACAGAAATTAATGAGAACAAACTTTCATGGTATGCATTAATACATGAAGACATATAGCTGCAGGTCACTTTCCCAATACTTCACTATGTAATTCACAGTGTACAGTACCGACCTCTTGTTGTTGCTATCACTCTGCCTTCAAATCCAAAAATTAGAATGCAATTTGGAAATTTAAGGGAAATCGAGGTTTGTTTGTCATCATGTCTTTATTGTTAAACAAAACAAAACAAAATAGACGTCTCTTGTAAAACTATTCACACTGTAAACCCACTTTATAATTGTGGGCGTGTGGGTGTGTGTGTGTGTGTGGGGGGGGGGGGGGTTCAGACTCCTTAATTTGTTTACATTTTAATAGCCATAAAAACTATCCCAGGCAATGTTGAAAAGCCTGCTCACAGCATTTCAGACAGCTTCAGAAGACTTCCAGCAACAATATGTGAACAACACCAAAAAGAATGAGAAAATATCTTAAAGTCCAGGGTCACAATATTCGTGAACAAAACATGGCCTAACAATATCTTGTTAAATATGGCCCACATATGTTTTAACTGGGTTAAAGAAAAAAAGAAATTGGATATAAGGCATGAAGCTATAAAGTAGATGTAGCTTTGTTGACTTACTCCGTATGGTCAGCGAACCATGTCCCACTCAGTCTTTGCAGGCATTCCTACTAAACCACTTTGTCAATCACTCAGAACTTGTCATACAGTTCAAATACATAGTATAAAAAAGCACACAAACATTTTCAGACTTTCATATATGAATGTATATGTTATGCTTTGCTAATCACCAATGACTGTCAAATATTGGCATAATTCAACTCTTACAATAATCTGTGCAGTAGAAGATGGCTGTCAACGGATCATTTAAGCCAAATAAGACAAATTTGTAGTTGATTTGAACAGTCGTAGTGGCTGCAGACATCATGACAATTTTGCTAATCGCAATGTTATTCTGTCTTTGATATTTCCACAGGTTACAATACATGTACTGTATTTTAGCCTTATTCTGAACAAAATTGTGTGCCGAGACATTTCAAATGATATATTCCATGCACCTAACAAGGCACTGCAAGGTAAAAATCGAAAATTATGCCCTAGTGAAAAGCAAAAATAGCCAATAAGTATTTAAATGCAAATTGATCCTGAGGGGTTTCAGACTTGTCAAGAGCTCATTTGTAGTCCTATTTTTTAATACAACGTATTTTAAAAATGTTTCCAAAATTATGCACTTCAATTTGCGGAGTACTAAGAAACAATGAGGATCTCCATCAACTGCTATCTGTCACCGACATTTCAATTCATACAACAGCTGTGTCATTAGCGATATAGCTTGTCAATCAAACATACAATCCTCGATACACATACACCCCCCCCCCCCACACACACACTGTTGTTGTTGTTGTTATTGAAATGGAATAATGGGTCACTGAAAAATAGTGTAGGTCGAGCATTTTTTTTTTTTCCAAATGGAGCATGTATGTATTATGCATGGGTTTCATTGAGCTAGACATGGAAAGAGTCGTGGATATCGCCCAAACAAGTGCCATTAGGCATGATTACAAGAAACAAAAATTCAACTCTCGCCAAAACTGCCTCAAAGCACGTAGTCTGCAATACATGTAGCTATTCTGTCCGCAATACTTCTGGGTTTTCTACTCAGCAAGTTCAATTGCAAAGACAGCATGATCATACACCATACAGATAGATAGCAGTATGAAAAATACATAAGGTCAGGGGTATTTTTAGGGTTGGGTGGGTTATGCCAATTATGCAACAATGGGAGGGGGGGGGGGCTTATTAACATGCAACAGTACCATGTTTAAATGCACAGACAATCATCATTGTAGAATTAATTAGTTGTCTGATATAAGATTAAGCCATGCTCTACCTCCTTTAAATGAGCAACACTTTAGAGAATAAATTACTGATACGACAAACACACACCTAGAAATAAGAAAACTCACTGGCAATACCTCCAGACCACACCTGGGTCAAACATGATTGGAAAAAAGTGTACAGGAGGAATCTGAATCAAGTTTGCTTCCAGACTTAAAACTCCTCCATTGGACATGCATGAAACATGTTTACAAACGAGATCTTCTGTACTGTACCTGTAGGAGAGAAAAACCTACATCCATGTTATCCCATTTGCACTCTTTTCTCTCAACTGTTTTTTGCATTTCCTGATGTCAATGTCCTGGAGTTGTCAGAGTCTACTGGATTTTGACGAAAATCTCTCATTTATGATGCTTCTAAAGATATTAAGAAGGAACAAGTTCTGCCTAGATTTATACAGCATGTGCTTTGACGACGACAACCGGTACGACCAGAAAGACATTCAGGACGCAATTCTGTATCTGTAACTTTCACAAGCAGCCACTATATCACACAGATCGGGAAGATGATCACTCCATGCTACGGATCTTCATAAACGAGGGTAAAATTCAGAGCAGCGTGTATGCCTCTCAAGTGACACAAGATTCAACAGCTGTGTTGGGAAGCCGACAAGAATGCATGTTTTATGACTTACTGACACGCAACTGTCAAGAACTCACTTCATGTATTTGCCCCAGTTTACTCAATGTTTCGCCCGACTGTGGCTTTTTATCCAACACATATATATCAACCAATAGACCAATGCAATCACAATACTAAAATACCTACTCATTTTTAAAACCCTTACTGTGCTCTGTTCATCATTGATTGGTGTACACACTGGAGTGCTTTCTCCGCCCAATTGGCACTGATATCTAGAAACAAATTGTCCATAAGTATACAGTATGTCCAACAACAAAAAAATTACGATTGGATTTTCATATTATAGATAAAACCAATATGATTAAACTTTCTAAATGCCACTTCAGCTTCTTAAAATGCAACATCTTAGCTCTCTTTTGCAGAAAACCCCATTTCAATTTGGTTAAGCGGTTACAGAGAAATTTGGATTGTTGTAAAGCATGTCATGAGTCTGATTCTTCCAAGTTAAGCACTTGGATGCCCTTGGAACTGCAAATTAATGTGTGAACACAATAGACAGAACTTGGAGGGAAGAGATTCCTGACATGCTCTACAAAATTCCTCATTTCTCTTTGAGCACTGAAGCAAATCATATGGGGTTTTCTGTAAAATGTGGGCAATGAGTTATAGACCCCGTTTACAGTGCGGGGCCGGGCTCGGCCGCGGCTCGGCCGTGGCCGAGTCCGGCCTCAATTGCGCGGCCGAGCCTCGCAATTTTGTCCGTTTACACTGCTGGGCTCGGCCGCGCTTTTGATTCAAACCTTTCAATATTTTGTCGTAGTGGCGCTCTGCTTGTAAACAAAGGCAATTTGGTGTTGTCTGGTTTTCAGACCCTTTGCCAAATGAATTCCGTGGCGACGAAGTCGCCGTTCGGGCAAAGGCCTTTGCCGAAGGAAAAATCCTTTGCAGGACAAAACCACCTTAAACTATACTAGTTTTCGACGTTGAGGGGGTTAATATCCTGAATAGCGAAAGATACAGGCAGAGGGTTTGGAAGCCAGACTAAAATTGGCCGCGCAATTGGCCGCGCATTTGGCCCAGTTTGCGTTTACACCAAGAAGAGGCAGGGCTCGGCCGCGGCTCGGCCGCGGCCGAGACCACCTCCAGAGCGAGGCCAAATGCGAGGCCAATTTTGGCCTCGCATTTGGCCTTTTGCGCGTTTACACTGAAGCGGGGCTGGGCTCGGCCGCGGCCGAGCCTCGCACTGTAAACGGGGTCTTAGTTTCATACCCTGAAATTGTATTTGGATTGATTCACTATCTTTAAAGTTATCGTTGCGGAGGATACCGTGGTAATTTATTTTTATTTTTATTTTTTTTTGACATAAGGTAGATTGCCTTTTCTCCCTAATTCCTATTGAGTCACCATGGTTTTCCTGTTGGACAAATGCACATTTCTACAACCGAATGCACTTGTTTATTATTACAACTAGGTCAAGTTTGGATGGATTTTTGAATGCAGATGAAAAAATTTGGCAAGGTAAGTGCCTTTGGGCAGATAAAGGGTTAACTAATCTGGAAACTTTGTGATGCAGCATGCTACAAAGTAGCTGTCCCATAGAATCTTACTGGAGCTATACTTTAATTTGGTATGTGAAACCTTTAATAATTTTGTGCCACTCTAGGACAGAAAATGTTTAAGGGGACCCCTATGTAATGGAGAGGAGTATATATCCAGTATATTTTGGGTTCCATGTGCAACTTTAGTCTGTCTGTGCATTTCAATGATCCAACATGTTTACCATTGGTGCTTCTAGATTATTAGTTAACTTTATTGATACTTTCACTTCAGGATAGAAGCATAGCAGGACAGAAAGTTTGGAAACGCACTCGAATCACTTTAATATAGTTTCACCTCTTTAATAGCACTTTCGCATGAATGACAGAGCCAAAACGTAGCGCTGACAATATTAAAAAGAAAACAGATGCTTAGGCCTATTTCCTTCATTTGTCCAGCCTCACACTTTCATTTGTGCACAATATGCTTATGTACACGCATACCGCAAGTATTCTGTTTTGACAGACCATGTAAAATTGTTTATTTTTGTTGATGATTGAGCAATTGTGGCACTTCGGGTGGGAAGACAGTAAATGCAATGTGGGGGACTGCTAGCAGTATGTCACCATAGGATTTGACACTATGTTGTACGAATTAGAACACTGACAGATTTTGAGTTTTTTTAGAGTCTGCAGGAAATTTTTTGATGAAAATAACTGCAATACATGTTTATGAGTGGTGTATTGTTTCTGTCATCCTGACAGCAAAAAAATTGTCCTTGCCTGGTGGCACTCTTAATTAACGTAGAACAAAAATACTATCTCTCTTCCGAGCATCTCAAAAGATGGAACTCCAGAAAAATCACCTGAAACATGTGTGAGAGCCAACTATACCACAAACTTCACTTATCACTACCAATAAGAGAAGAGCAATGATAAATAGGGTTTTTTTGAAATAAATTTTGATTGATTTATATGATACAACATCATTTCATAAATCATAAGCAATGTCATTCTCACATCAATCTGCCAAAGTTTTATAGAATCAACAGTTTCTTAGAGATTATTAAGCATCAGGGTGACAGGGGAATCACAAGGTGTACTATTATCTTGTGGCCACATACAATCATTACAAACAAACAACAGAGCTAGCTGTATCAGCAAACTACATGGCTGTTTCAGTGACACAACGGTGAACACGAGTGCTCACTGTCAAACTTTGTGAGTGTGACGGTCCGTCTTTCGATTGTCGCTGCAACATAATCCCAATGGCAACGAAGCTATGGTGTGCAAGATGATCTCTTCAGAGCGCTACCTAAGCGACATGAATGACTACACTACATCAATCATGTGTGCATGCAGCCACGTTACCAAGGTCTGAAGATTCTCGGCAACTAAGTTTTGGATTACGCTCCATTTAGCGCTTCATCTACATGTGCGTATCACCATTACATAGTAGCTTAAAAGGGACATTGGTTTTAAAACATATAGTATAGCATCTCAGGAATGTATGGTTTTTATTTGTTTGTTTTTTGTCCCCCTACACTGTTTGTTTGATTTTCGTTCTAGTCTAGAAAATTGTGCAATGTTGTGTACTCATTTTAGACCCAAGCAGCATATGATGCAATATTTGGTACCCCGGGGTACCAAATGAAAATTTGCCATTTTGTTGAATTATTTTTTTTTTCAGCACTGTACCCTGGGTTACCAAAAATGTGTAAAAATAATTCTTAGTAATATTATGCACAAAAATGTTTTGTTTGTGATTAAGCAACAATCAATGCATGCAAAAAATAACTTTTTTTCTCATTTACATGCTCTGTTGTACTCTTCGCTGTTTAAAAGTTGACATGGAAGGAAAATCGGCATTGCGATTGTTATCGCCACACCGATTTATGCCGGTGCTGATGATGAGAAAATAGTCGTCATGATAATATTGTACAACTGTTTGATAATGGACATGAGACGGTGCTACACAACGCCGTACCCTGGGTTACGACAGTACCCCGCTGTACAGTGTGACGAATCATATGTACACAATTGTTGGCCAAATGGAGATCCCTTAAAAAGTGACATCTGTGAATTAATCCTACTGTACGATGTCAGCTCGTGTTTAAAGCACGTTTCAAGGTCCAGACACGGATCTCCAGTGATCTCAAAAGGCATATTTTATATTGTATGGTATTTGTTCCTTTTCTTTGAAATATATGCAGTTGAAGGCCTCTTTCAGACTTTAAAAAAAAGTATTCTGAAAAGAAAGAATACAATTTCACACGCACAACAGCGAAAATTTAATCCAAATCAGATAAAGAAATTTTGAAATTGTGAATTTGCTGATATTTGCCGTTCGAACAGTTCTCAAACAATTGATAAGAACATGCAAATGAGTTAGCTGATGATGTCATCATGTCACAATTTTCTGCTGATAGTATGCAAAGAAAGAAAAAAAAAGACGAAAATTCAATCTTTATGCAATGAACTTGTGAACATATTGCTGATTGATTGTAATAAAATTTACACTGCTGTTTGTATCAAATATTATTCTCTTTCTTAAAATACTAACTTCTGACCGGTCTAGAATATCCCTTTAATATTTTTTTAGATGTGATGTTGCACATACCATGTGACAATGGATGAAAAAGTAAGCAGCTCAGACAGAGGAAACTGTTCTTCAAAACAAATGCATTATTTTCCAGAGCCAGACTTAAAGAGAGAGAGAGAGAGAGATAGAGACCTATGAGTAAATGCGGAATTGATCCACAGGGGTTTCAAGACTTGTCAAAGAACTTGTTTGTAGTCCTGTTTTTCATACCACGTATTTGAAACATGTTTCTAAAATCATGCATTTCAACTTGCAGAGTGTTAAGAAACAAAAATGGGTGTCATCCGTCAACTGCTATAGGATGGCTACGACACTTCAGCTGTGTCATTAAGGATATGACTTGTCAATCAAACCTATCATCCTCAATACAATTAACCCCCTTCCAGCCATCTCCCCCCCCCAAAAAAAAAAAATAAATAAATAAAAAAATAAATGAATAAATACTTGCATTTAGCCTGTCGTTGAACGGTCAACATTTTTTTTTATGCCAGAGCTGATAAACAGCAACAATTTTACAGTGCATTCTGTGATGAAACTATGACATTGAGACTATTTTGGGGGATGTCATCTAGATCAGAAAGTCATTATAGATGCAACAGGTTTACTGAAGCTCCTCAAATGAAAGGGGAAGGTCAATTGCCATCGTAATTACCATTATGCTCAACTGAATGGTATAGAAAATGGAACAGGAAGCAGTATAAACCATTTTCCTTAAAATTCTTTTTTTTTCATTAAAAGCTTAATATAATAAAAAAGGGTATCTATACTTACATGTAAAGGCAACTACTCAATGTATAAGAATTACTGTATGATCAAATTTTATCTGAAAAAAAAAAATGTCCTTTCTCATATTAAGTAGTAATCGCAATTGAATGTAATCTGGAGAACTTGGAGGGGAGGCGCCAGTACTTTTGGAATCATCAATTTTCTATACTATACTAAAGACGATATATATGGACTTGTTTAGGCAATTTGCTAACTTCAGTAAAGGTTTTTATTGAAGAGTTTCTTGTTATTCACAAGGAAACATTACCACAACTACAACCTATAACTTTGTGAAACTGCACTTAGTCTTTTACAGCAGAACCAAGTGCTATCGAGAGGTCATGGAATGCACTTTCATTGCAGCAAAGATCCTAGAGATGGCCAGAAATTTGTTGAATTGGGAAATACAATTTATACAAAACAAACTAATAAACTAATCCTGCTTCCTGTGCCATTAACTAAAGTGAAAAGCACACACATGTACATCACCCATCTGAGTCTGGTGAAAAATAGCTGTTCAAAACAGGGCAGAATAGTTTGATTTGAATCCAAGAACATTTGTGCCTGTCAGCCAAGTTTTCCTCGTTTTAATAGTTTGCAGCTAGAACAGCAAAGACAAATGTAGCATTTACAACAGATTGGTAAAGGCATAACACACTCTCAACAAAAAATATAGTAATTTTAATATAAAACTGACACATGATTCCAACAAAAGGCAATCCCTTACATTTGATGGTTATTTCTTTTGTAATTACTTCCACCACAACTCTGGAAGCATTTGTCAGGTTTTCCCTTGTTAATCTAGAGGCTCTGTATGAAAAGTCTGATTGGGAGCAGCAGGCAACTTTCTTCTGCATCTCATAGAAAACCCTGAAAGCTGTATAAAAATCCTCGGGAAGGTCGTTGGTAATACCCACTTGCACATGAACTCCAGCACGAGTACCCACTGGACACAGCCCCAAGATCCTCTACTGTGCGATCAAATTTGATTATCACGTCACAGCACATCACGGTCGAGACTCTCTGCTGTAGAACACATGCAAATTCTGGTGGGGAAACAATCTTTTAAATACAACCCTACTTGGACACTGCGGCGCACAGTTCAGGAATGGTACATAGCGAGAGCACTGGAAAGCATGCTGCACACACTGGCAGGGCCAAAGGAAGGCACGCGTTGATAGCTCATAGCAGATCATGCTTCTTATTAAAACGAACTGTATAAGCCTTATCATTACCTTTTTTTTTTTACAAATTTTGTGCAAGTTTGCTCTCATCTGTTGTTTTCATTTTGTTGAATTGAAACCAACTCATCTCTGGTTTATTTTTTTTTTATTTTCTTTGCGGAAATTCCCTCCTTCGCTGTCATAGTATGTACAATATTGTATTAAGAACTGAAAGCTGATTTCTGTGTGGCTTCACATGCAAACTAAAGGTACAACAAACTGTTTTTATCATCAATGTGTTCATCACAAGCTGAGACAGGCATAAAACCTATAAAAAAAAAAGAAGAAATAATTCTTCACCCAGGTTCCACATACCCTGGGAAGTTTCATCAAATTTCAGTACCACAGAATAATTCCCAAGTTATTTTTGTTTCTTTTCATCAACAGGAAGCAATAAAATATATGAAAGGCCGGCCGAGCTCAGCAGAAACATTGCACGGAACCTCGCGCACAAATGTGGTCGGGAGACGATGGATTGACATGGCTCACTGTCTAACAAAAGGAATTTCTTTTGAAAACTTCAAGGGGAAGGATGGGTCTTTCTCTTGCAGCCCAGTGTGAAATCATTTCTACTGGAATCCCTCCCAATTTCTGGGAATTGTACACTTTTAAGAGGTGGGAATGTACCGCTTCCACAGTGGGACACACTTCGCAGATTTGTCAAAATAAACTTTGATAGTTTGAAAACACATCTATTGCCAACCCTTTCTAATAATGTAAACAGCCTTACACCAGATCACATCTCTACAATGAAAAGGACTTGTCTGATATATTTATTCACTGTAGATGCAACAGTTGCATTGTAGGTAAACTCACAGAGAGTTGCACATGCGAACGCTATGCATGAATTTCACTGAAGGATCTTCATTCCTTGGTCAGAGATAAACAGTGCCAGGATTCATAAATCCCTCATTTTAATATAGTACCCTGTACCTTCAGATAATGCTTGTAGAGCAGAAACAAAAGTTTTTTATCAATTCACTGTGAATCATCAAAGACAACCAAAAAAAAAAAAAAAAAAACAAGGAAAAGTACACAAATATATGTCCCCGCCGGAAGTAGCATTTAGTAGCAAAATGTACAATATAGGTAAAAAGATGAAGGTCAAAGGTCAAAGAAGTCAAAGGTCAAAATTCTATGTAGAAGTTTTGAAGCCCTCACCTAGTGCCATCACATAAAGCAAACGGAATCGAAATCGGGTTAGAAATGGCGAAGGAGTAGCATTTTGTAGCCAATTTACAATATAGGTAAAAAAATCAAGGTCAAAGGTCAAAATTCTGTGTAGAAGTTTTGAAGCCCTCACCTAGCGCCATCACATAAAGCAAACGGAATCGAAATCGGGTTAGAAATGGCGAAGGAGTACAATTTGGTAGCAAAATGTACAATACAGGTCAAAAATCAAGGTCAAAGGTCAAAGAAGTCAAAGGTCAAAATTCTGTGTAGAAGTTTCAAAGCCCTCACCTAGTGCCATCATATAAAGCAAACGGAATCAAAATCGGGTTAGAAATGGCGAAGGAGTAGCATTTTGAAGCAAAATGTACAATATAGGTCAAAGGTCAAGGTCAAAGGTCACAACTGAAATTCTGTATAGAAGTTTCAAAGCTCCCATGTAGTGCTATCATATAAAGCAAACAGAATCAAAATCGGGTTAGAAATGGCGAAGGAGTAGCATTTTGAACATTTTGATCACACAAGGACGCACACACGGACGGACGGACGGACACACACACGTACGGAGCCCGTTTCATAGTCCCCTGCTCGAACTCGTTCGGCGGGGACAAAAAAACCCTACAAACTACATCCCATGCACCATAAGAGCGCTGGCAATTTGTTTACATTGTCATTTCAAAATTATAAAGAATGGGGAGATGTGATACATATTGAATTAATAGCTTGTTGGCAAACATGGACGTATAACATTCCAAGCGTCTATCCATATCACAATGAATCATATTTTCAGTTTTGGTATGAATTTGATAAGAAGGATAGATGGGTTTGATGACATACATTCTATAGATCATCATTACACAGGGAAAATGAAAATCTATTCATGCCACACTTTTGCAAATCATTATGACACTCACATTGTGCATCAGGGATACACATCCATGTACACAAATATTATGTTACTTTACATACATGTACAATGTATAATATATGATGACAAAAAAGGGCAAATGTTTTTGTTTTTTTTCATTTGTAATCTACTTTTATTGCATGTCATATGAATGTTGATCAAAATAGCAGTGTACAATAACATGGTCAGTCAAGATAAGTTCTAACATGCTTTGACAATAGAAATGCAACGTACTTCACAGACTATTTTATACTGTATACGGCAAATATTTCGCGAGGTTTTCATTTTCGCAAATTTCGTGAGTCAGGTGCTATTCGCCAAAATATTGACTCTGATCCCGATGTGAATGTGACATATGCGTGTACACTTCTCGGTTCAGTCCAGGACTCCGCGATCGCAAATTTAACCGCTCGCGAAATTGTCGGGAATTCCAAATTCGCGAAATATATGGCGTATACAGTAAAAAAATGTGAGTATACGTAGTCAAGCTTTCAGAGAGGGCATTAGTGGGCAGACATCATACCAATTGCATTGGGAAAGTTCAAAGGACAGAGACATCTTGTCAGTAACAATGCTTTATGTCCAGATATTTCTTTAAAGGAGACCTCCGGATGACTTTCAGATTTTTGCATTTGAACAACTATAAATTAGTTATACTGAGGAAAAAGTTTCAGAATTTATGATAACTGGGATGAAGAATAAGAATATTTTCAAAATTTAGAACAAATTGCAATGAACAAGGATGATGACATGGCAGAGTCACCATAAGTATGCATGAGTTGGGGCTCAAGGAAGCAGAACAAAAGAAAAAGGCATGCATAGATTATACACAGGTGAACTCGTAAGCAAGCAGTATTGTAATGGAATAACACTGCTACATTTCTGAAATATGTGAACCTTCTATTTCATCATCCTTGTTCAGTGTAATTTGTTTAAGGTTTTTCAAAGTATTGTTTCTCTAATCAAGAACCACAATGAATTCCACAAATCTATACAAGAAGTTGTCGATTTATGTACTACATGATGTGAAATTATGAAAATCGTGTGGAATGTCCCTTTAAAGCTCACGGTGTAAAGTTAATTCTTGTTTCTTGTTTCTTCCTACAATTTGTATTTACACGTATGATTGCTTACTACAGTGTAGCTCTTGTTCATATGGGCAGCACAAGAACTGTTTTCACAACCCAAGTTAAATTCAAATCTCTATTTCATACACGATTAATGAACATCCTATTTGTTATATTTCTAATTGATGACATTGTAATAACTGACGATTAAAATCCTATTTCCATAAAATCCCAATAATCAGTATTATCTAGAAATGTCAAATTGGATGTCTGCATGAATCATACGGACAAATGACAGCTCTTTCTCAGACATTGGAGTAAATCCACTGATCACGTTCTACAATCAAAACAAATGGAATTATATTTCTGAGAAACATTAAATTTGCTCTCAGGCAACAGTAAAATGGGAATTTAAAAAAAAAAAAGAAAAAAAAAGCAGTGTATTTCGAAGCCATTAGTTGAAACGGGCCGATGTACCCAGCATACCGTTGGAGAAATAAAAAGATATTGTTACTGCAAAACTGGGTTAATTGCAGACCATGCCGTTCATACTACAAAACGAATGTTTCACAGAGTTTCTGAAGTGAACTTGCTGAAAGAAAAAAAAAAAATGTTTCTGCAAAACTGGGTTAATTGCTGACCCAGCTGCTCATATCATGTTTCACAACATTTCTGCTCATAAAAGCAAATAAATATTCATTTAAAACTTTGGAGTACAGATCCAAGCCATGTTCATGTTGGCCTATTAAAAAAAAAAAAGAATAGAGTGAATGAGGAAAACAGGAGTTTCAGTGAAGCCAGACCTGATACAGTATATGAACGCTGGGAAATTCCATAGTTCCATGTGTTTCCAAGATAAGGCAAAATATCAGAAGCAACCACACACCGACGTCACAGTTTCACATGTCTCCTCTAAGACCACACTATCTTTTTGTTTCAATGTGAAATAAAAAAAACAAAACAAAACAAAACTTGTATCTGGCCAATCAAATGATTGTTATGTTGCATGGAAGGGAGACTGATGTTGCTAGATGATGGATATATAGAAAAATAACAAGGCTTTAGTTTTTTGCACAAGCCAATGGGAATAAAACGAGTTGATGACATCATTACCTTAGCAAATTTGCTGACAAACAATATTTTCACCATTTAAGGAAAATATGTGGCACTTTCAAATTACACAACTCCCACACTGAAACATGCTATGCAAATCAATGATGCCAGTGCAGGGCCTTTCCCATATTTTGTATACATAGTCACGTCAAGTCTCTAATGACTGTGCCACCACATCCACCCCAGCGAAACAAATCCATTGCTTCCAGCTCACTGCACATAATGCGAACGTAAACAGGGTTGTGAATCTAGCTGAATTCAACTACCAACTAACTTAATACTGCACTAATTAAACTAAGTGCATTCTTTTCAATCCTAAGGATCAATAATGGCACAAACATTTTGTCCACAGTGGCACAGACGTTTTCCATTGCAGAGGTCTAACGTAGCAACATAAAAATGTTGAGCTGGAATTTTGGAAATACTAGAAGGAACAAATGACATCTACGCAAATCAGCACTGACCGTTTCAGCAAAGTGTTAATTTTGAATACACTGACTCACACCTTCACATGCATGCAATGTTTACGCATGGGATGATCCGAAGCCCTCTGAATTGCGTCACTTTGGCAGCACGGTGAAACTGGGTGCACACTTGCCACGCACACACACGGGTCTCAGTAATGCACACTTGTTTGGGTGCTCTCACCAACTACGTGACAAAGAGCGCATTTGATCTCGTCATCATCCGTGCGTGCACATCTCTCGCCTCCAGTGCTACAAATTGACGGCAATAAAGATATCGGGCCCAGATGAAACAGCAGGGCTTCAAAAGGATGTGCACACAGTTACCAGGTGTAGTTGGAGAGATTATTAATGCACAGGGAATTCAACTCCTCGAATGATGCAGTAGTCTTGATTTGGGGGGGGGGGGGGGGGTGGAAGGTGGGGAAGAAATGGAAAAGAATTCTGAGAAGACTTCTTCTGAAGTCATTAGTGGGGTTCACACACATAGCCCTAAACTTTAAGTTTCACTCGTGGTTTCGAAACCTAAAGCTAACTTTAAGTTTAGAGTGCGTGTGAACAACTCGTGGTTTCGTAACTTGAAGTTAACTAAAATCTTACGGTTAGCACGATAAACGAGCTGCAGGGGGTCTCCATCGAAGTAAGCGTACGTGTGGACACAACAAACCTTAAAGTTTTGAAACTTAAAGTTAAGCGTGATCTCTCCCTCCACCGTGCGTTTCTGGGTCAGCTCTGAGTTCTATATCAGCTGTAGTAGTACGGTAGCCAGCTGCAGCAGCTACCTGCGCCGCATGTACCCAGGCCCCAGACCAAGGCGTGGTCGTGGCTAGCAGCTATACATTTGAGCTGGAAGATGTCCCTGTGCGAGGTTCATCTGAAGCGCACGCCAAGGGTATACATGTACTACTTCCGGTATTAACCACGACGTCAAGATTCACTCAAAGTTAGCGGTATAGTCTAAATGCGTGTGAACCCGTGTCGTTTTGTTTGAGGGTCGTGGTTTCGAAACTTCAACAATCCCAAACTTGTAACCACGATGGTGCTATTAATTGATTATGGTAGGGTCCAAGATTATAGTTTGTACAGTACACGACAATGTTGTTTATATTAAATATCAGACAAAGGGATTACTCCCTAAACATTGGCTTATTAAAAAAAAAAAAGTATACTGACACTGGTGATGGACAAGTTGTAATTCTTAGGGCAAAGTGTTTTGGCAAGTCTATTTTTTGGCTACATGCAAATAATGCAGAGAACCCCAAAACTATAAAGTTTTAGGTTATAATCATTTTCCCACTTAGAACTGCTGGAGGGGAACTTTGTGGCCAGTCAGAGAGAGTTACTAGCAAATTTACCATCCATTTGCAAGAGGTCATCACAACTCACTGCAGGGCATGCAGCTTATAGCTTGCACCAGAACTTTTCCTGTTTAATTAATAACAACTTTTCCCCCTTGCTTGATTGTGCAAAGTGGGATTTTTCTTCCTTCTTTCTATATTGCTCCAACACTGAATGAACAAGCAAACTATATAAATTCAAAAGTTAATGACCATTTAATGTCAATTCACAATAAATCAGAAAGTGCCTGAAAATAATAATCTCTATCATGTGACTCTAATACAATATGAGATACATATTTCATCCATCTAATATTTTTCTGCATATAAAGGAAATTAAAACCTCCAAATTTCACCAAATAAAACAACCAGGATGACTACTTGTAGCTATTTTCTGAGAGAATGTGTTCACAAGAATTACATTGTACAGCTCGTGATGGACCCCACTTCCCACTGAAAGTTGGATGGATCCTGTGCTGATAGGGAAGAGTCTGGCATGGAATGGATTAATCTGTCTTCAGACAAAGACAAGCCATAAAACTGTTTCAGTGCTCACTGTCATTGTGTCCACATACTTGACGATGATGATCTCCCTTTTAAAGGCATAATTTACCATTTGCAGATGAAAGCATTAGTGCTTTAACATAGTTCTAAAATGTGAGTTAGGGATAGAAACAACCACTGTCAAAATTTGAATCCGTATAATCGATGTTAAGTGTTGTTAAATACACAAAATGTGAACAATAGTTATAATAAAAATGTTTCCAGACTAAACCGTATACAGTTACGGTTTACTGAGAAAAAACCTGATATCTCCTTATATTTTAGGTTTTATTGCAAATATTTCATATGGTAGGATGTTTTATGATACAACAGACCTACACATATGCATCAAATGTGATATCTTGAAAATTTTTGAAATCACTGCTCCCAAAGGTAAACTGGACCTTTAAAGCTCCTTCTAATGCTATCCTGAAGAGGCTCTGGCAGTGCCAGTGGTGATGTGCAGAGTGCTGTTCCATTTATTTACATGCACACGTGTGCACCATGCTCGGGTGTAAAGTCTGCATTCTCTGCTACAGCTGGCACCATGTGTATGATGCTAGGCATCGTGCAAGCATGCAAAAGGTACAAGTGTAAGCTAGTGCGCACACTGAAAATAAAAAGTACATCAGAGAAGGTCATGATCAGTTGTAAAAAAAAAAAAAAATACACAAGTGCATGACATTAAATCATAATGGGTGATTACACTGTAGCTGATTGAGTGCTTTCTTTCCTATGGTATGTGACATGTTTCCTTGACAATCTACACTGTACATTGCTGCACATTAGGACAATCCTTTTGTGTAAACCTCCCCCTCTGTGGAAAAGTGCACACTGGCAAGTGGTGATGTCAAATAACATTGCCATCAACGTACATGTAGACATACTAATTACATCATGAGAAATAGGCATTCAGATTACTGTACATCCAAGACATGAGAAAACAAAATAAAAATAATCTACACACAAACACACACACACACATACACACAAACACACACACACACATACACACAAAGGCAAATACAAGTTTGATTCTAAAAGATGAGATGAACTTGTCGAGAAAGGGCTATAAAAGCATGACAATAGACAATCTGTTGTGACAAGATTGTTTCAACCGCAAAATCAACCTTACACCTACATCTGTGGATTAAAGGGACTGTACAGTACTGGTTGAGGTAGGGATTCAGGTTTTGAACATTCCTAAGTGAGATAATGAAAAGCCTCTTATGAAGTATGAAAGAGCATGTAATTTGAAGAAGGATTCAACTTTTTATTTGATGAAAATTGGTTTTCAAATGGCTCAGATATCCAAAAAAGTGCTAATAATAAAAGGCGACATGCCACAACTTTATTAGGATCTCTTTGTTTCACATTGTTTTTGGATATCTCAGTCATTTCAAAACCGATTTTCATCGAATAAACTTTTGATACCCCTTAGAACTGCATGCTCATTGACATCTCAAAGAGTGGTTTCTGAATATCTCGCAAAACGTTAAAAGCTAAATCTTCACCTCGACCAGAACTGTACACACCCTTTAATTTTAGGCTCTGTTTTTCTCATTCACTTGTTCATTCGTTTGTCTTCTCTTGCTTTTCAACTTGCTCCGCTCCACTAGATTAATCTTTGGCTAACGCTTGACGACATATCGACTGCAAAATTATACCCTGTGATGACCATCTCGAGTTACAAATGTACTACGCCACCATCAACCCGTGCTGACCTGCCGATCAATAAGCCAGCCAGGTATAGAGAGAGCAGACCTCAGACCGAAGACAGACCGACTGACAAGCACTCAATGGGGAAATATCAACACGTGTGTGTGTGTGCATGGCACATGTGGGTAAAAACAACAGGGACGTGACTCAATCGCCTGACCTTTGGACCCGTAATATGAGGAACAAAGCAACAGTAAAGAGGAGCTTGTTTTTCTGGACTCGCCAAATGGATGCTTGCACAGACACTGTATACACCATACCCTGTATCACAGCAAATATACTGTTTATGCAGCTAACACTTCAAATAACAGAATGCACTTTGAATGTATGACATTTGTGGATTACAAGTTTGGTAAACTGTGAGCGTCAGTCGCAGCCTCATCAGGCAAAATGCAGACATTATTGATACTATCAGCTGGGATGCATTGCAGGCTGGCGATAATCCTTGCAACATTACCACACAAACCCTTCTTGTTGGTTGCTAACTAATAATGATATACAACATGATCATACTCTTACAGGTCATTTACCTGTACAACTACAATGTAGGCTTACATGTTTGTTGTCTACAACACCCAATACGGTTGACCATTATATTGCATTATCTCCAAAAACACCAGCAAATGTCGAAAAGCAGTTTACAAGGTCCCACTCTGTTGTCTCACAAAATCATGCAATATTAGAAATAACACAAAAGCATCTGTGTGCTATTGTCTAGTTTGTAATTTACACCTGTGCATGTATCATACACATACTACTAGAGTAGCTATCCATTCTCTTTTCTGCTTTATCTGTACCTTTGTGTTTGCATTTTTGCCCCCCTTTTTTTCTAATATTCATAATTTGCTCCTTCCAACCTCCATCTAATCATTGACCTCTGAATCTTTGCTCATGAATATAATGCATTTATATCAGGTTGTCTTCTTGTGATGCAATATACACTACCTGATATATGTGACAGGCACATGAAAATTCATGTTACTGTTCAATTTACAGTTATTACATGTACATTGTATAACAATTTATAACAGGACTGCTTTACTGACTCTGACACAACCACTTACTTTTTGAAGTTTGATTTCAATCCAATAGTAGGCCAGAGTCCCTTTCCAAATCAAGTTTTTGTTGGATTCCAATGCATACTGGTCACCTGAATGGTTCTATGCGTTTAGTTTCTTAGAAAGACAATGCATTCGGGGCAGTGGAGTTTTACTTGACCTTTCAAACACTTCTGCAATAAATTGTACAGTCTTTGGACAATACTAGCTTGTGTAAGATGTGTGCAGAGCTTGCAAGTACACTGTATACTACACTGTACGTACCTATGCTCTGGCATGCATGCGCTCCACAAGCTGCACGCTGAAATGACAGCAGACTACGACTTTGCAACACAGCTGTGTGGTTCGGCATGTCGTTAGTAGTTTGCTCTCAACAACGAGGCGTATCTAACAATGTTAGAACTCTTCACACGTTTGAGAAAGCATTTCACAAACGTGATTACAAACTTTTGACTTTTTGCCATCTCAAACAGATGAAGAAGAATAAAACCAACATAATTTGATCCTAAATTGAATAAAGCATATATCAATAAAGCACTGATATGATACATCACAATTCCAATGATCATTCTGTCAGCCATTTTGACCTGATCAAAATGGTCAAACACAGTGACATTCCAACGTCTACAGTCTTTACTTACTGCAGTCTAACTCATGCAAAGTTTATGTATACATAGAATTATGTCTAGGTCTTCAATCTTATAACTTTCATGTACATGTTAATTGGTGTTTTTTTTTTTTTTTCTCTTTGTTCAAAACCAGCATCAATGAATATTACAGAAATTGAAAGGTATTCGTTGCAAGATCTATATCACCTCTGATTGGAAAAAGGCTGTTTCAAAAATACCACATCAAAAATGACATGACTGAGCATCATACCAAATCTAACATAATGAACATGCTTACAAGTAGGCCTACATGCCCAATACAGCACTTTCCTACTTTAAGTGGATAAACTGCACCAAGGGCATTTTCTGGGATATATTTTCTGTAACCCTTGAATGTTCACTGAGAGATTCCTCGTTTCTTTCTGGTTGCCACTGAAGGCCACAGAATTTACTGTGATTGGCCAATTAAATGATGCTCACAGGGGACAAAATACCAGGTGTCAAGCTTGGAGACCATTCTTGGGGCACTTTATGTATAGGCCCTACATGAAATAGAAATGTTTAAAAAAAAACCACACACACAAAAACACAAAAACACCAACACCCTAGGAATACTTTGTTGCTAAATAGTGCAAATGTATCCACCAATCCCAATGATAGACAAATCTTTTTACAACTTAAATTGTGTTATTTACTAAATGTTGTGTGTGTGTGTGTGGGGGGGGGGGGGCAGGATTACTAGAATTGAATCCAATCAAGGGTTACATGGGGGTGGTTCCCTTCATTCTGCCTCATGTTGGTTGATGTAGTACCACCTTGTGGTGTCATCCTGAATTTGTAGTGCCTTTAAAACAGTATTGGTGGAGATGAGAATTGGGCTTTTAACTTTTTGCGAGATACTAAGAAAACACTTACGATATAGTACAGAATATACCATTTTAAGAGGAATTCAAAGTTTATTTGATGAAAATCGGGTTTGGAATGACTGACACATCCAAAAACAAGGTAAAACAGAGCGAGCATAATAACGCGTGGGTCCCACACTTTATTAGAATCGCTCTTTTTTTGATATCTCAGCCATTTCAAAACCAATTTTCATCAAATAAATGTTGAATTCCTCATAGAATTACATGCTCTTTCATATTTCATAAGAAGTTTCTCATTATCTCACCAAAAAATGTTAGAAACCTGAAATTAGGTATCAACCAAATCTATACGATCCCTTTTACCAATTGCATTATATTGCATCAAGATTTGACGTCTTTGCAGGAACAGAGGAAAAAAAGGGGGAACCAGAGACCATTTTGTTCCTACCACCAAGAATCTCTCTCATCACATCTTTCCTGAAACCTATACACTGAGGTGAGACATGCCTGGGGAATATATACTACAGACTGTAAATGCCATTAATACACATCAGGATAAAGTCCTGAAAATCTCTAAGGCCTCATTTCATACAGACATGCTTGCAAGCAATTATGACGAGTTGCATTATCACTGTGGCCACGGCAACAACAAATACTAGTATGCTTACTGGCTGATTGGCTGCTGCCTCGCTGGTGTCATGATAGTTGCAAATTATTGTTAACTTGAGGACTTTTCTCCAAACAAGGCCCGCATGGGAGCTGTAGTGGATGGCCTCACACACTGCTGACATTACATGTTCATCTCAAGTAATTTGCGCGAGATTTTTTTTTTAATTTTTTTTTTTATCAAAGTTTGTTAATTCAAGCCATACAATATAAAAAACTCTTTACAGAATGCTTGACCTGGTAGAAACTTTCTTCTTAACCTTGCGCTCACAATAGAGTTCTGCCAATAAAACCCAAAGTAAAAACTGCCCAAGTAATGTGTATCTTAACTTAAATTCCCAGTAGGGTAATTAGTGCTTCATGTCTGACTACAGCATTGTTGTTTTTTTAATAGAAAGCTACAAGGTGAAAAAAAAATGAAATATTTTTTTTTTTTTTTGTGATGCCATAAAAGTAGACATCACATGATGTGAGCAGTTAATAAGCAGATAACCGGGCAGCTTTATTACCATCCTAGATTATTTTGTTACGTTATACCGTACGTGTATTTGTACTGCTGTCAAGTTCCTCTTTGCTATTCAAACTATTCACGAGTTTGAGGCTTGCCATCTCACACCGGAAACCAACATGAAATCATAATATTTGAGAGACATCCTGTGATGCCAATGTTGTCTTAAATTTGCAGGTACGATGCCCTCCAAGTGACCTCTCAACACCCTTTAGTGAACACAAAAGGGAAGGGCAGTTTAGGTGTTGCATAACACATACAAGGGCACCAACAAAAGAAGCGAGGGCCACCACACTAGACCAGTTCGGTGTCACGTTCAACAGTCCCTGATTGTTTCACAGGCAGAAAGCCTTAAAGGGATGGTACAGTATTGGTGGAGATGAGAATGGGGGTTTTAACTTTTTGCAAGATACCACCAAGAAAACACTCATGAAATAGTATAGAGCATACCATTTTAAGAGGAAATCAAAGTTTATTTGCTAAAAATTGGGTTTGGAATGACTGAAACATCCAAAAACAAAGTAAAACAAAAAGATCATTATAAAGTGTGGGTTCCACACTATTAGAATTGCTCTTTTTTGGATATCTCAGCCATTTCAAAACCGATTTTCATCAAATAAATGTTGAACTCCTCATAGAATACATGCTCTTTCATATTTCATGAGAGGTTCCTCATTATTTCACCAAAAAAAAAAAAAAAATGTTAGAAACCTGAAATTAGGTCTCAACCAAAACTGCATGATTCCTCTTGACTCCTACAAAGCAAAATAAAATAAATTAATAAAAGTGCGTACTGCCCACCTATAAAGGCTGTAGCAATCATCTTTAGCCACCTCATAAGCACTTTCAGCTTCAACCCCCCCCCCCCCCCGACACACACACTTCCCTGTTTCAATCTAATTATTGCAGACATGGCCATAGCTTAACAATGTGTCCTATGTGCATCATTCCACATGTCTTGTCGCGCATTGTCAATCTGTTGTCGGAGTCTGGCCATCACAAGATGGGACTACTTATTTTACACACAACCAGCGTACAACCAGCGATGGCCCACTTATAATTGATTTGTAGCCGATTATGCTGTAATTGCTATGAATGATGTCATTGCAATTTCTTTGCTCATACATACAACCCTGAGTCACGATAAGGTCGAGCTTCATGTGAAGCAGTTCCTAAAAAAAGGCTCACACACACAAACAAGAAACAATAAAGTACATGACAGTCTCATTAAATCCCATTCACTGTTCTTTGAAGCAAAACACACACACCCATTCCATTTTTTATTTTTTTTTTTGCATGCACAGTGCTTGTTCACTCTCATTCATTTTGACTTAATTTTGTTTGTCTGTTTGTTTGGTTTTTTTTTTTTTTTTTGGGGGGGGGGTTCCTAACATCACACACAGCTCAACACATACTCTTGCATTTGCATGTTTAGAAAAGGAAATAGAGCTCTCTCTCTCTCTCTCTTAATGACTAAAAGCATTCTAGTTCCATTTTCTAGCTAATGTCTTAGTGGTTAAAAAAAGTACCAAAGTTCATTTCAATAAACCATACATTTTTAACCATACCCACGAGATGTTGATCTTCAGCGTTAGACCCACTATATTTGTACCATAACTTCGCCATATGAAGGCTCTGCATACTTGTACACAAAGAGTGAATGGAATGCCTATGATACCATACAGCTAATCACTCTACCAACTGAATATAAAATTCATATTTAAATGCTTCTTGTATGAAATGCTTGCAATACAACACATGGCCAGCTTTAACCCAGACCCTCTGACCTTTGACCTCATGTCCCTGATACTCCTGAGTCTGTATAGCATATGTATGCTCATGTATATTGACCAAGTTTCCATTAGGAAAAAGTCGCCCTCCCGATAATTGTAGTCACACTATGCTAATACAACAGACACAGACTCAGCAGAGTCCCCTAACATCACTTTGTGGTAGAGACAACAAATCAAATGCTCCACTTTTACAATCACTTGTTCATACAGGTAGCATCAATGAAGTTACAAGAGAGCACTGAATAGATTTACCATTCACAATAAAAAATCAGTCAGAACAAGAAGAAATCAAAGAGAAAAGAACTTGTACAGTAAATCACTGTGAAAGAAATAAACCCCAACATAGAATCAATAGTTATCAGAAGAAAACAGTGGACAAACAATGACAGAAGAAATATGATATTTACATTTGTATAATGTTGTTGTTTTTCCATTAAATCATAGAAACTCCTCCTTTCACAAAACGATCGCCCCAGCGATATTACTTATTTTGGTTGCACACAAAGCAAGCATCAATTGATAAACAGACGCCACCGGTCGATATCCAGGGGTAGCCATGGCAACGGGTGTGGATCCAGCCAGAAATGTCAAAGATTGTACGTTGTTTGCTTGATTATACAGAAGAAGAAGAAGAACAAAATAAAATAAACAGGGCACCTACACTATAACTGTGCTATAGACACAGACACAATTGTTAAATATCTCAATCTAATTATGATGTCAAACAACAGGATCTCAAAATAGTGGTTGCTCTAGGACATAGGGCAAATAAAATTGAATCTGCTCAAACCCAAACCATGATATGCACTAATGCAATAACTCATTTAGAAAAAAAAAAAACACCAACAAAATTTACAGAATGTGCCATATTATGTAAAAATCAATGAAGAAATGATATGATTTCATTGTAAACCCCACTGCTGAATAATGCATTCTGAATGTGACTGCCACTCTGAAAAAAAAAAGAAGAAAAAAAAAAAACTGTATACAGTGTAAGCTGTTATTTTCCCAAGGATGTAAGTTTTGTGAATTTCACAAATCACTGTTGGACCGCAAATTTACATGAAAAGTGAACACATGAAAAGGTCACCATGTGCTGGGCTAATAGTGCAATTACGATAGCCTCAGTGTCAATTTACAGAAACATCATCTCACAAAAATGTCTGACCTCATTCACGAAAGTATCTGTAGTCTAAAATAATAGCTTGTACCATTTACCTGTCCTGTACTTTCTTCATTGCATTATTTGCTGTGTACACCATATATTCAGCAAGTTTAATTCTACATGAGTCGGGACTTTCAGACAATTTCACGAGTTGTTAAATTCACAGTCATTGAGTACAACAACAAACGGAGACTTGTATGTGTGCACATCCCATTCATATCGAGATCAGAGTGTGTGTTGTTAAATTCGGGAAGAGCACCCGACTCACAAAATTCACAAAAATGAAACCCTCACGAAACATACGCCGTATGTAGTAATTTTACTACAGTTGTATGCTGAATTGCCATACTTGATTGCAAGTAGCCAAACTCTGCATGCAGCGTCTAGCAAGTTTATGTCATGTGCTTGCTGAGGAGCAAAAGATGTACAAGACATTATTTTGAGCATGGCCATCATTGTCCCACTGGCCTGATGCTGGTGCCTAGATGCCATTACCAGGGTACAGGCATCATAATCATCAAATCTTCTCTGCTTTGCCTGCACTCACACTGTCCAGCATATTCTACAGGTTGCTGTGAAGTTTTCTGACTCCCAAATGGATTTAAGTTTTCTTTCTCTGCTGGGTTGTTGTTTCCCCCCCCCCCCCTCTTCATCCTCCTCCTTGCCCTACCATATGGGGGGGGGGGGGGCACAAAGTGGGAAAAATAAAATAACTATACCATTACAAAAGCCCATTATGAGTGCAACATAGCAAAGTATGATGGTCCCACCTGACTAACTGATGGATAGCATCTACACTGTATGCACACATGATTCAACTAAGTCTGCTATCAACAGTGCACTCCACGAGCCTGTGTGGCGTGATAAAATGTTCTGGTCTCCCCTTGCTCACATAACGAGCCACTGATTTACAGCACCTGAACATGATGCTGGACTCTTATGTCTCAACAAGTTTGAGAGAATACTGGAGAAAGGGGGAGGGGGAATCGGGCCGACATGTAAGCAGCAGCTATACAGTGTATGACGTAAATGGCCCTCTAAAGTGATTCCTTGGGAAATGCTGACAATTGATAGGCTAATGTGATAGCAATGGCAGGTTTCAGTGAGTCCTAGTGTTCTTCTACCCGACGAAATTGATATTCAGTGATCATGTGTCTTTTCATGTCTCGTAGCATGCGCCATAAATCATTTCAAGACTCAACAGAGTGGTAAAATGTAGACAGGTATAGTTGTGACCCACTAACTTAGAACATGGGGAGGGGGGGGGGGTGTGAGTTCATCATCTAATGCTTGCATTTGACCCTAGCTTTGTACGGAATCAATCACCATGACAACATGACATCCAATGCCCTTTCGGATTTGGAACCAAACTCATTTGTAAATGTGCTGAAAAAGACAATTCGAGCTCACAAAGTTATATTCTCAAAAATGAAAGCAGATTTGAATGAATCTACACTGCATCATCAAAATTATCCTTGCTACTTTTCATCAATTGATATGGATTGAAAACATGCTTACATCTGGAATCAGAGAGCTTAAGATTTTAGCTTTCATGTCACGTAAGGAGAAATTCAAGCAGATTCATGTTATAGCAAATGAATCCCTTTGCTGCCCGAGTTGAGATTCACAAAATGTTTATTTAGGTCCCCGTATTTTGTTTTTCTCCCATGGGACTCTCCTGTTCAATATGACGCCACACTTTCCAAGAAGACTGACAAAACAAACTTAGCTGAAGATGGGGAAAACTCTTCTTTTGACGTCTGAAGTGTGCACCCAACAAACCACAACATGGAATGTAGGCCTACTGATTTGACGTAAACAGCGGCCCCAGCTGTCCTCGTACTGCTATTACAAGAAAAATGTGGGTTGTTTCAACACAGCAACAGAGGTGTGTCAATGCAAACCACAATCTGAATTATGACATATCCCCATCCCCCGTGTTGGGCTGATTCAAAGAGTTATGCATGCACGAGAGGTGACGCATGGCCAACATCAGTTTATTCCACAGATCATGTACTACCAAATGTACATTTCAACAGGAAGGGTCTAAAAAAGAAAGAAGATAGGTCAATATATTTTCCCCGCATAAGCCTTTCCCCCTTCCCATCATCTGTGTACAACATGTATTTGCACAGTGAGAATGATTTATTTGCATCACACCTAATATTCTTATAGCATCCAATGGGAAGACATTGTAAATGTCTCACTGAAAATCCAGAGTACCAAGTACATTAATCAATGAATCATTCTAAGATAAACGTGAAAGTGAAGTAGAACGGCTAGCTGCACTTTGAAAACAATAGAATAAACAGAGAATAATCAAGCACATTCCTGATGACACCAGGGAGAGCTACGCACCACGCTTTCATCCGATTTTCTCCATCAACTGGTCAGCTATGCATGCATTTGACACTTTGACCGTAGCTGGAGAAATTCAGCAAAGCCCCATACATTGTAGATGTACAGTTGCATGGCGTGGCAAGTGCATGCAGAAACAGGCAGAAACTTACAACTTGTACATAAAATAATATGAAAGTATACACACTGGTACTATACACATTTCCAATGATGACGACTGAAAAGCTGAACTGAACTGCCAGACTTGCAAAAAGTTCTACCATAGAAACAGGGATTTGAGAGTGGTAGTACTTAAAATAGAGGATTTTCTTATGTTTGATCTCTCAGAAACATTCTTGTCTAATCCTGCACATCGTACCTGGTATGCACGCTTCAGAAAGTTCAGGGGAAACCTCGACACTACTTTTTCTTGGGATTTTCATAACTACACTACAGATTTAACTTCGAAACCCAAAGTTTACCTTTTTACATTTCAGGCTTTTATTTTCAGGCTGGAGAAAGAAGAAAAATTCTTTCGTGTGTAATTTCATGCTCTTTGAATTCCTCCACATTCTGCTCAACGTCGCGCACAAAATTCTAAACCTGCTGCAAAGGTATGATGTATGATGAGTTTGTCAGTTTCCAATCGAACTAGCAGAGGACACTATGTTATGATTTAGTAGGAGATCATGACAGACATGTTACACGGCAGGAGTATCCAATTACGACTCTCAACGATAGAAAAGATTACTTTCGGGACGTTGCGCGTGCGCCTGACGATAGCAGGGCTGACCCTGAAATGGAGCAGCACTAAATTATTCAAGATGGCAACACCTTCTTCTACATTCCCTCCTTAATGGCTGCTTTGGCCTGATGAAATGGTCATCAGAAGTCAATTTCAGGGGGCTATCCGTCATGCCATATATTGCATTTCAGTAACGGTCAAGCACAAAAACAAACACACCTGCACACACACACACATGGACAAACATATAAAGACACAAAGACGCAACACTGCAGTGAATCTTGCTGCTCTACCTAATGACCATACAGTATTAACAAAAACATCAAAATAAGTTTTATTTCATTCTAGAAATTTAGACCCACTTGGCTTAAGTGGAGTGTAATAGAATACATATAACATGCCAACTCTACTACATGTACACAAACCATGTTGACTGACATGCTTCTTGTATGATACATGTAAGTACAGTAATTGGTCCAGTGCTCATCACATCCATCCTCTATTACAGTGCCATTACACAGCATGCAAATAAAAGTTTTGCATCGAGTCTAAAGTTAACAACCTCAGTTTCCCATTTGCTTTGCCCTGACAAAAAAGAAAAGAAAAAAAAAATGTTTGTTGTTTTTAATACCTAGGCCTTGGCTTGGAGACCATGTTCGTTTTTGTCTGAAAAGTGTTGTACAAACAGTGAACGGTCTTTATTCTGGCAATGGATTAAGATTTGCTATCCCCACCGCGAAATGAGACGCTCTTTTTCTAACTCCGCTTTGCCTCAATGACTAGCGTCTCATCTTTCACCTCATGCGACAGTATATCATGTAACATGGCACTCATGAGCATCCACTAAATATGCCATGTGCCATCTCACCACAGTGTATCTCGAGTTGTGCACCGTAGCAACTTTCAAAATACGTGCTGTCAAATATATTATGTTTAAGATCACTACATTCTGCTCTTTGCTAATTTGATATGACCTTTGACTCCTGTCTTTAAAATACTGTCATGGCACTGCACATACCCAGTTTGACATAATTAGGTCAAATACACTTGGAACTATGGCATATGGGACAGTTCAGCTATTTGTAGTCACAGCATGCATGCATACTGTACATGCCACTATCCTATGACAGATGATTGTCAGTACCATCACAGGCTTTGCTGGTATGGAGCGGAATGACGACCACGAACTTTAACCCCAACCCATCAGTCATGTATACTCTAGCTCTATGGCATGGCACTTTCAAAGGACAACTACAGGTAAACATACATTATTTGAGGGTGATATCGTTGAATGCTCCTCAGGTTAGGCAAAATGTGCAATAGGTGTTACATTTACAAGCGCTTGCCCGATTGTCTGGGGCAAGTGAAAATCGGTGTCAGGCAGGTGTTTTGTGCACTTCGGGAAAGCGAGTCAAAATCACAGCTCAAATTGGCCACAAGCTTGCTGCTCACTTTGCAACTCCCCCCCCCCCCCAAAAAAAAAAAAAAAAAAAAAAAAACCAACAACAACAAATATTCAGAACAAAGCATTATCTGTTACCGCATTGTGCTATAGGCTCTCTGAGTGCTTTCTGCCCTTCCCTTACACACACACACAAACAAACACAAAGTAGCGCTTTTTGGAACTCAAACCTCACCTAAAATACCACTATATACTTGATATATATAATGAAAATATTTTTTCTTCAATGTTATTCTGACAAGCTACAACTTGTACACTGTACATGTATGTAAGAAATTACAGTGCGGTAGCTCCAGTTACAAGCAATCATCACTGACACACACATGTATGATTCTAAAGAATAAAATTAAAGAAAAAACTCCCCACAAATGCTCCTTCACTAACAGAGTATGAAGTGACTGTCTCACCTCCCTGTACAGATACAATTATGTATGCTGACTATCAAACAAGTAATACAATCGTTTGGCAAAGATGACAGAAAGTGTTTGAAATGTGTCTTTCCTTGAATGCTTCTGGCATCTTGTGGCTGTCCTTGAGACAAAACTACAAACCATCTTTCAATCAAGGTCAAACTGCACTTATGCAGCTGATGGCTTTTGCCTACCTCTGTGACAGATGCTCCATAATAACAAGGAGCTTCAAGCTCCTTGATAATAATGTCTTTCAAAGGCTTCCTTCTCTAACGGTAAGATGGTAAATGGCAATAAATTTTGTTTGCCATAATTCTCTCTTCTGAAAGAGCACATGGTTCAGCCAGTGCTTTTGCCTATGATGCAAGAACACCTACCTGCGCAGGGTTCGAAATTGGCGATGGTCCGCTGGCCATTGGCCACCCAAAATCATGTCGGACTAGCTAAAAATCATAAAATTCTGAAGTTACTAGTCCGTCTGGCTAGCCAAAATATTGCTTCAGTGTTAAAATTGATTCTAAGTAGTCCGCCTGGCTAGTTTAAAAAAAAGTTAAGTGCGACCCCTGCTGCACATTGCAACAACAACAAAAAAAAGAAAAAAAGAACTAGTTGAATTCTTTTGAAAGCTCAATGGTGTCAAAGCCAGTGATTAGGACTTTCTCAAGAGGATCTGCCAACAGAAACAAGCACTTTGCACCAAGGTGTTGAAGTGCATGCAAAATTGAATAGCGACAAATTCTCATTACTGAATGGTGGCACACAATCTCAAACTTGTGAAGTACACAGTGTACAGAACTCACATAGGGGGACCTACTCCATGTTTTAAACTACTGTATACACTGTTATTTTCACGAGGGTTTTATTTCCGTGAAAGACACGCGAAAATATTACCCCGTCATACCTTACATGTACATGTATGTACAAATTGATGACAAAATCCAGTGCGTACGGTGCGACCGATTCTGGAAGTGCAGTACGATGATAAACATGCATCAAAATGTGCAATCTCCGTGCTACGTTACCCTACGCGAACGAACACCAGCTCGACGTGGTTGGGTGATGCCTAACAGTTAGGGATGCACGTAAATCTTTCTCTAGCGCTAGCGCAGCTCTGAAACTTTGTAGTCTACATCTATTTGTTGCAACATTTGGTAGGTACTTGTGAATGCTGTGTGTGAGTGTCTCACTGCAAGTTCCTGTAATTATTGTTTCATTTTATAAATCTTCTACTGTGTCTTTTCTATTGTCATGTTTGGGAAGTCACAATGCAAACGGAAAAAAAACGCTATGAGTACGTTGGCAAGTCTTTGAACATGTTTCTCGGGCTTGGCAGTAGACCCTACTACTACTAGTATCAATCGCGAATTTAACAACATGCAAAAATGCCACTGATACCGTGATTCGCGAAAATATCTGTACGCAAAAATATTGGTGTATACAGTAATGTATAGTGCAAATACACCTTGTACAGAATGATTGAGAAAATTCACTATACAATCAGACATAGAATGAGAAAGTTATAGAACTTACACGTAAGTGTCTTGCATGTTTCATTAAAAATTATGGAGCTGCTGGTCACAACCAAATATTTAAATTACAGGACTATGATGTCATCATCTAGACTCCTCAAAAATGTATTTACACTGCTGATATTACATAACCAGGTTTTGGTCAACATCTACGTGTCCCTATGCCTAAAAGTCTTTGGTGCTACACATGTGCCTAGTTATTACAAACATCTCTGCAATAAGACACAAAGGATATCATCATTTTAGCAAATCTAGTACAGATCCATATATAGGCCAAAGGAACTCAACTTCATCTGTGATTAAGCCAAAGAGCACTACAGGCTGTATGACTGACTTGCAAAAACCCATGGAACTTTTCTCTATGTATCTTTTGTATCATAAGAGTGATTTAATGAAAATGTCTTTCGATCCATCTGTTTGTTTTGTATTTGGTTCATTAGCTGCTTGATAATTACACTGTACATGTTAATTTCAAGAATACAAAAAGAACCCACAGTACATTGTAGTTACTGTTCATGGAGCAAAAACACCTCCCGTACATTGCACTATTTGTTTGCATTGTGCTAAAGAGGACTAGGTCTCACTCTCCTTGAATTTGTACGAAGATTTTACTTCCTTGTTTTGAGGATGCAATGTACGAATATATAATCACGTCCTTGATATACCAGAAAAGGGGTCCCCGACAAACATCTCTATCACGCAAAATGGAATGAAAACAAGAGAAAATGTATGACCAACTGCTGGCAGAGTCACGCGAGCAAGCGGCTGCGGTGCCGAGACTCACTAACGACAACATGTCACATGGCTCTAATACATGTACTCCTACTCGAGCATGCTGCGCTTCCGATTGTACAGTAGTGACCCTTTTTACTCCATCTCCACCCATCTACTGCTTTTGATTCGAAGCTTTCCTTCCAAAAAACTAATAACCCTGAGTACAGCATTTCCCCTTTGTGCAATGCCCATTCATACAGCCACCAATCGTCACGATTATTCCGGGTAGTAGTACTCATAGGAGGGCATCGCACTCTCACTTTTGGTCCTCATTTCTGCCAGAAAACTCTTACATGTGTGTCCATAATCACAGTGAACTACACTGTTGTTTGTTAAACAAGGGGAAGGGGGAAATATTATTAAGACAACACAACCTATAACACATAGAAATGATTAAACTCGGTTCTTTAAGGCCCGGTCCCACTGCACTTACGGATGCAAAGAGGATGTAAAGCGTACAAAAAATCTTGCCATCCGTTGGAAAACGCTACGAATCCGCTGTGTACCCATCGCATACGTGTTTCATCAGCTCTATCCATCGAGCATCCGTCCACTGTGATTTCATCCGCGCAAAAAGTTTTAAGCTGCTTAAAACTTTTAGAACGGATGAACTTTCCGCTGTGTACGATGTAAATCCGCGACATACGAGCAACAAACGTTGTATGTCCGTGCGGCATCCCTTAAACGTCCGCTGCATCCTCTCTGCATCCTCTGGGCATCCTCGCAACTCACATCCGCTGCAGCTAAAAAAGGAAAGAGGGAGGAAAGATATGGTACGTGGAACGTCTTTACATCGTTAATAGCACGTTAATAGAAAGGATGTAAGCGTATGCATCTCGTATATAAAGCATTTCGAAAGCATCCCCCTGCATCCGCTCTGCATCCACTCTGCATCCGCTTTTTCTGCTATGCGTCCGTTTCGCAATTATCTCCGGTAACCCCTTCGGAGCTGTCATCCCCTTCCATCCGCTTTCATCCGCTAGGCTTCCGATGAACATCCGTTTAACATCCCCGCTACATACTACCCACGTCCGTTCTATTTCCGTTCTGTTACCGCCAATTTTCGCCAATTTTGTCAATTTCTGGAGCGGATGAAAGCGGATGAAGCCATCCCCGAAATTTTGCTCGTCCGCTGTGTCCTTTCTGTATACGCTTTGTGTCCGTCGGCCAGTGGGACCGGGCCTTTAGACTGGGATAACAGCATTTAACAGGCCAATATCATACCAAAATTTCAAAGTTTATACAGAATACTAACATAATCAACATATCAAAGCGATTAAGCTTGAAATGGATGGGGGCCTCATAAAATACAATGTCAAAAGAGCTGGAGAATTTAGATGTAAGAATACTAAAAAAAAGTAATAATGGAAGTTCTCACGACTTTTTCAAAATCATTACTTCCGTTGTTACCACAGTTTTACAAGCAAATACGTGTACACTCAACACATTTACATGACACAATGATGACTCAGAAGAGAACAAAGTAGTTTTCATTGAAGCTTGAAATGTGGAGAGAAGTAAGGGAGGATTAGGGGGATGGTAAGTAGTTTTTAAGGATCCTTCTTAGAACCAGGTACTTCCACAAGCTGCAAAATCTTCATTGGCACTGCAAATAAAACTGCTCCCAAACCACAAGATTCCACTTAGGCCAAAAAAAAAAAAAAAATTGTTGCATTGGCATAACCCGCCCGACCCTAAAAATTCCGCCGACCCCATGTTTTTTTATTATTTTTTTTTGGTATCGATATCAAATATCTTGTTGATTGCGATCGCGATCGCACAAACCCGGAAGTGGAAATTCTCTGGGGATATCGGATGTACGAGGAAGAGATCTAGCGCCTCGCATAAGCCTTCCTTGATCAGTACGTCATCTGTTTCCAACACGGACACGTACTCTAACAAGATTTATTCAGTGTATACGTAACATTCAGACTGCGATGTATTGTGCACAGTTTTGCCGTAGGTTTCTTGTGTGGAGAACTTACACGAATCTGTATATGTGGGACTGTAATAGAGATCGCCGTGTGCGATGAAAAGATCATACATATGGGTCAATTTGCATCTATCTTATCTAAGTCAAAATAGTAAAATATGAAGTGAAAACATTCAGGATAGGGATTTCAACATCTTTAAATTCTGTGAAGGGGTATAATTCCAGTAATATCGGCCTCATAAATGATTTGTAGAATAGATGAACACGGCACATTCGGTGCAGTAGTTGTAACTGTTTACTGAGCTGAGCACGAGTTTTACACGTAAAATGCAGGTAGCAAAAAAAAAAAAAAAATCCGCCCGACCGACCCTATTTGAAAATCTCATGTTACGCCAATGCAACAATTTTTTTTTTTTGGCCTTATACTTGAGACCACAGAATAGCACTATTATCACATATCGGGATCAATCTTAGCTGCTAGAATGACAATCTGTGTCCTTTTCTTATAAATCTTTCTGTCTTTCTAATTCTTTCTCTCTGTCTATCTCCCTCTCTCTTTATGTCTACTTTCATTTGGCAGTCCATCTTATGAGAATGCTTCCGTGGATTTGGGTCATGGGTCTACAAGGTGTTACACTTTCTTACAGTTCTATGAGATCTCTAACACCATGACCATGTATACATAGCAACATATTAAACAATTCTCATTGTATTCCCTACAAATGCATCCAGTTCTACTGACTTTAACTTTTTTCCCAACCCCACCCCTAGAAATGCATACTGTTTTGAATGACCACTATGCTTTTACAAACTACAATGTAGTATGTCAGAAGCTTGCTGAATTATTAAATAATCTTTAATTTGCACTTTCCTTCGGCTCCGGAACGCTTCTTGAACTATAGGCCCCTGCTGTAAAACCAGAAATTTTCAGGTGTGTGAAACTTCCTGAATTTAGCTTAGAGCCAAGATTCATGAAAGTAAAATGGAAACAAAAAGTTTTGGTATGAACAATGTGAATACTTGTAACTTTTTCATGGTCGCCAAGTTGCAAAAGTATCATGCTGCAAAAAAGGTCGTTGGCGCTGATTCGCAAATGTTTCAGGTTTTACAGTACATGAACAATGTACATAAATCTGAAACAATTGCATCACACTCCCTCACTGGAACTGATGCATCACTAAAATGTAATCTGAATACCTGTGAATTTGAACCACCATTACATGTTATGCCTATGCCTTTTAAAATATTGAAGGCACGCACTGCGCTGGATCCACCATATTACCGTGGGACAAAGCCTCGTATTTAAAAGGAAAAAGCCTGGCAGAGAAACTATAATACTTCCCAGGTCAAACTTACATTGTACAATAGCACAGCAATGCGGTGTCTGTGTAAAATGTACATTGTATGTCCATGCAAGAGGGAAGTAGAAAGAGAGAGCACCAGACAGACAGAGCAACAGACCGATAGTATGTCCATGCAAGAGGGAAGTAGAAAGAGAGAGCGCCAGACAGACAGAGCGACAGACCGACAGATTACAGTAAGTGTGTGTGTCTGTCTGTCTGTATCTTGTGCATTTGCTGGTTAATGCACATGGGGTTTCCCTGAACATTACAGTGTGATGCACTGATTGATGCACGTGGGGTTTGCCTGCACAATGCAGACTTTTAAGAGCCAAGTGCTGATTCTGAACATGATGCCAATCTCTATCGAGTTGTACATCAGAACACCACACATTTTATGTACTGAGACATATCTAAACAAAGTCATATCAAATGGGAGTGGGAAATACAATATTGGGGGGGGGGAAGATTTTGTACTTTATTCACTTTACCAAAATGCATGTAAATCAGCCATTATAAATACAAATACTGTATACGCCGTTATTTTCGCGTACAGATATTTTCGTGAATGACGAGGTCATAGACATTTTCGCGAGATGTTGTTTTCGCGAATTGACGCCGACGCTTACGTTAATTCTCTACTAACAAAGCGCATGGAGACAATTTCGCGTGTTTTTAAATTTCGCGATCCAACTGCAATTCGCCAATTTCGCGAAAATTAAACCCTCGCGAAAATAACGGCGTGTACAGTACAAAGTTCTGTACCATGGCAGACAAATACTAACAAAGCAGACAAAGACTAACTACATGTAATAAAACAAAGATTCATGACAGCATTAAATGAAAAGGTCCTAGCTTGGGAAAGGGAAGTTATCTTTCAATCCAATAAAAATGACCTCATCAATAAGTATATTGCATTAAAACATTTATAAATGTCAAAATCATACCAATATCAGAGCACCTCTTTTCACACAAACGTGAATATCATTCTCTAGTCACATAATTCCATAAGTGATACTGTTAATATTGACGTAAGGACTACCAAGCGTTAACTTTAAAATGATACCTTTGTTTTTAAAGAAAATCATTCTGTCTTCAGAACGAATAATCGTTATCATTTGTGTGTGAGTACAGACTGTATGTGTGTGTCACTGTGTGAGAGTATGGTACACATGGAAGAAAAGACCCGAGTACCCCTGTATGTTTTCTCAAGTACATTGTACAATAATGACAGATCATTGACACAGTCTGTACAAACTAAGTGTAAGATTGAGGTATTACCGTAATGTGTATGGGTGTGTCATTACATGAAGTGGGAGTAAGGTTCTTTATTGGGGGGGGGGGGGTTGGTGGCTGGAGGCTGGTATCTTCTGTGTTTTGTTTTGTTTTGTTTTCTGGAGTATACCAATACCCTTCATCCGGATCATGCCAAGGCTGAGTCAATAGTGAAGATGTTTGCAGATGTTGCACACTCTAGAAGGAGGCAAATCAATTAAATACAAAGGCAAGTAACATTGAACTGAGGGTTCTAAAAATGGGGAGGTATTGGCTGGTCCGCAGAAGGGCCCAAGCCACTGTATCAAGCAACTAATGAAAAACAAACAAACATCAAGAGAATGAAATCTGCAGTAGCACTGTAACTTGAATACAGCAGAAAAAAAAAAATACTACCCCAGAGTTCTTCAACAAACTTTCCAATGACTTTAGAAAATACCATCTCAAAAATCTGTGAAGCAGGTTTGGGGGGGGGGGGTAATTTCTCTCTCTTATATCCAAGTGCTGTCATAAGTTTTGAATGATGCTACATTTGTAATCAGGACACATAATGCTAGGTATGGAAGATGACTAGGTCCTCTTTATTGCACCATAAAGGCATTAGTGTTGCTATGACAACCTTCCCTTCATACCGGTTCTTGGAGGCTTCGAAACATGTTGTGAAAATGGTAAACAGCATGTTCGAGCTTGTGACTGGAGTTAAATTAGAGAGTAAGCTTGCTTTAAGGATACAGTCTGATGCACCAAGAAATGCACGTCGGGCCACCAAAATTTCAGAAATTAAGAATGTGGTAGCCTGATCGGGCCACCAAAAAAGGTCGGATGTTTGCCTTTCGGCCACCAAAAATAAAAGTTAGTGTGGAGCCCTGCCTTACTCATTCAAATTTAAGCCATTGTACTGGGCTTGACATCATTACATGTACACACACGTATGTAATATCAATGTTATGACCTTGGAATCATGTTTAAATATATATGCAAGGCTGCACACTAAACCATTTTCCCTACTGGTCCGACAGAGAGTAGGTACCCAGTTTTTCCATTTTTAGTGGTCCATTCCCGAAAATCTTACTGGTCAGGGATTGTCGGACTAGTGCCAGTGTGCAGCATCGATATTGGTATCAGTATCGGTCCCTAACAAAAATGTAACATAATCTCAGATTGCACTGGACCTTCTACATTACTAGATAAGCTGAACACCATTCATTTTCTTTCTTTCTTTACTTTTGTTGTTGTTGTTCTGGTGTCTGTCATGCATGTTTCTGCAAAATTCGAAGATAATACATTTATGTAAGTCAACAATCAACTTCGCTTCCTGCTCATATTCTGCATCAATTGCTCAAATTTAACTTCCCTATAAACCACAGCAATATATGAAATCAGAGGCAGGAGATATTTATGGCCATGTCAAGAAGGCTATCTGAGTCGTTTCAATATCATGGTGTAGATTACTTTTTGTAACATACTGACCTGCGATATCGTTGTCACACAGTCAAATGTTATCGCTTTACATTTTCTATATGTATAACCAGCACCTTGTGCAATGGTGTCAAAACTTACATTCTATTTCTGAATGCATCTGTTCAAAAACAGTATTGAAATCTATATCTGACAATGGTTTCTCAAGGGTTCATTTATCAAATGCTGCTTACGTATCAATTCTCGCTATCGCCAATGACGTAAAAAGCACCCGGATGTTGATTTAAGCGTCATTTACGGTGCATTATGGGATAGTCCGGGAGCCAAGTCACTTCCGTTCGTACGCGCGTGATACGTGACTAATGCTTTTTACACATACAACAGACTGTATTCTACGTGTACTTACTGTTTTCTCGACTTAGAATTTTAGCTTTAATATGATTTGAAATTTCTCCATTTTTAAGGAATTGCTGTTTTTAAGGAATTGCTGTTACTGCGAAGCTGCCATGTGTTGTTCGCACAACAATAAATGAACAAATTCTACAGAAATAGGTCCCTTACTGGCATGCGAGACGTGACGTGGCCGCGTGGGTGAAGTTTGCGGGTGACTCCACAGCGCAAGGGCGCACGCGACTTACTAGTAGTAGTACTTGCTTGGAAGAAATATGCCTCGGAGACAAGATAAGTTCGAGATCACGGTTCGTTCCCGATTGTGCTCGCGGCACCTCGACAGAGAACAAATAAAAAAAAGATGGGCATTCCATGACGATATCCATGCAGGTGGGTGAATATTTTCCAGCATATTTTCAGCGTATGCAGAGATGACTGATCAGTGACGTGCACATTCACTAGTGCGATCGCATGATCAAGCAGTACGATGTACCGGTATGTCTAGCTTGTATGCATGCGGGGGTGGGTGGTGCATGCTAATGCAAGGCCTAGGGCAATGCGGGGGCTATAGCTACAGTGTACGAGTATCACAGGGTTGGCCACTGGCTGGCTCGGGTACAGCCGCCTACTGTACAAGTATCCGTGAGGTAAGGTACACGTACTGATGCACGCTAGCGCTGTGCAAAATATGCCCTGCGCCGGAAGTGCCCCAGTCCCAGAAGTGCACTAAATCTTGACGAAAAAGCCACATCCGGGTACTTTTTACGTCATTGGCGATAGCGAGAATCGAATGCATAATATTTTTCTAATTAATAGCCAGCATGCTCATTAATCCATCATACTGTATGTTGACATGGAACTTGGACAGAGCTGAGGTGACCACTCAAACCCAAGTTTGTCCAGAAATAAACCATGAGGCACTGGGAAAGCAGCTTTAGCCGACAAGCGCAAGCACACAAAGAAATTCATGTACACCACCTACCACAGGTAGCGTTTTTCATATAAAAATCAGATGTACACCAAGCCATGAAATGAGATGAATTATCAGTAGATTGATACATAATATACACATGAAAAGTGTTGAAATCAGCCGATTTTTTCGTTTTCTTGTAAAAATCTTGCATTTTAATAACTTTTCGCGTTTACAATTTTCCCATTGTAGTAGCGAGCGCCCCGGGCCTAGCGGCTTCGATTCGCCGATCATAGTAAGTAGAGAGCTGAGCCAGCGCGCGCGGCGTCCGCGGGCAGTCGTAAATCACACAACACCCATAGCGACTCCCGCGGCAGCAAGCGCGAAGCTCTTCACGGGCTCCGATCAGGCCAGCCAATTTCACTGAAACAGGCATTGCAAGGTCCATTTCGTGTACCGTTGTAACATACTGAGCCTACGTGAGGTCGATAAATTTTCCTTTCAAAAAATCAAAAAACACTTCAATTTTGAAAAAAGTGAAGTTTCGATACTGCCATATTTTGCGCAATGTGGACTAGGTACAAAAATACACCCAAGGTCACGACAAATAAGTGCGAAATTTCGAGTTAGCATGCCAAACAGATCGTCCTCCTCGAGATGTGTACTAGCGGTAGGTAGCAGACGCAAACCCACACACAGGATGGCAAAAGTAGTTCAGGTTTGTGATTCGAACATGTTGTTTGCAGTACGGCCGTATTACTTTTGAAAAAAATGATATTAATGCACCCCTGTCATAACTGCTACAGCTAGCGATCGTCGTGATGGGCTCAGAAACTGAGCACACTGTGTGTGTAGAAAACGATGTACATACGCCAGAGCGCCATCTAGTGCTGAATGACGAATGCTACGTAACACCACAAGCACAGCATAGGACGGTGAAAATGAAAGAATCAGTCTCAACTCAGTGTCTCCAGCTCAATTACCAGAGCTAATGTAAGAGAAACATCTTTAAACAGGCACTAGCACTGGATTTATAACCAGACCAAATTATAATAATCCAGCCTCCTTCCATAGTGATACACTATACAAATGTAACGTTAGGGCCTAGGTCCTACCTACATGTATAGTAAGGGTACTAGGTCTCGCGCAGGGACCTAATGATCGCGCATAGCGTAACTGCGTATAGCAAGCGATATTACGCGTAGGACTAAGCGCAAAATTTGCCGATACGCCCATGGAATAAACATACCTGACTTACCGCTCAACATGAGAAGGAAGCAGGTAAGAAATTTTGATTTCCAACAAATTTTCCACTAAATTTCGAAATTTTTACCTTGTACAAACCTACCTTCCCTTAAAATCTGTTCTAAGGATGTTGTAGCCTAGACGTGTCGTCTCGCTTGTCTCGTTCGTAGTCGATAGAATTCGTAATTTGTTCGATCGATCGTTTACCACGTGACGTCATCATACACAAGAACAATGTATGCTGCCAGCTACGCTGAAATACTGTTAATAAATGTTGTTTTAAGTCAAATTTTAACACAACGATTATAATATTACAAAGGAATAAATATTTCAGTCTATCGAAGTTGAAGTGTGATTTCAATTTGAATTTGCTTGTGATTTCTTGCGCTAACTTGTGATATATTTGTGACAGGGGAGGGCCATAATGATACTGAAGAAAACAAATTAGATGAGAATGTGACAAATGGGTGACGAAAATGAGAGGGTGACGAATGGGTAAGCAAACACACACAAACACACACACACAAAATATATGTTCATATTTTACTTTTTTCCATTTTATATTACGTGTATATTATTGGTTGAAGTGATTAGAAATATTGTAAGAAAACTTTATAAATGAAAATATATATATGAAAATATATATATTATGAAAATATCAATGATAAAAAATAATGATAATAAGAATGATAAAATGATGATGGTGGTGGAAGTGATAATAATAATAATAATGAAAATGATAATGATGATGATTATGATGATCGATGCGTGATGGTGGTGATAATAGTAATAATGATGATAATAATAATAATAATAATAATAATAATAACACATATAATAATAATAACAATAATATACACAAGTTAGGTAAAACTGCTGTTGCTTAACAGGGACAAATTTAATATCAAGTGAAAAAATATTCTACGAAAGCCGGAGCACGTTACAGCCGCAGAGGGGCAGATACTTTCACGCATGAAACTACAGAGGGCAGCTGCGCGATCTTTACATACCCCGAAAAATTGAACGCATAAAAAAAAGTGCGACATACAAACGGCGACAGCGCACTACTCCGTTATCGTATCATCAGGAGATTCTGGGAGGTGATTTTTCTGCATTTTCGTGATTTTCATGGAGAAATTCAGGTACGATTATGGAACAACTTCTATTATAAGAGCATTTCAAATTTTCGTGCGCGATATCTAGACCCCTCAACCATACATAGGCCTAGTTCTAGTAATCTAGGGCCTACAGTATTGTAAATTAGATGCATTATGATGATGGCAGTGTCACATTGGCATTTTCCATGATTTCAAGCACAGATTCATATGAAGATCATAAGCCAAGTTTCTGGAAAAAAAAAAAAGAAAAAAAAGTCAACACTATGTTATGTCAACACTATGTTGTCACTAGCAAATATGGGGGTAGTAAGGCCAAGCCAAGGGTCAGATTTCATAATGATTTGTTATGGCCCATGTCATACACACGACATTGTGTCATTGCCATGTTACATGCTTCTAACAAACCTTATTGAAGCTTCCAGCTTGCTAGAGACAGATTCTTCATTGCCAGTCATCTCGGGCACACGCGTTCCCTCATGTCCAGTAGAAGAAAATCCCCTCTGTTGGACAGCAGATTGTGGAGCTGTGCTTGCTCTGGTGCCATGGGAAGGGGACACGGACATGGCCCTGTTGACAGGCAGATGATCTATTGTTGTTGGCGATAATACATTGCCACCATTGGAAACGCAGTTTACGCTCGTACTCGCAGAGAAGCTCGTCGATGACCGAAATTTCTCCATTGTCTGTCCTCTCCAAGCACATCAAACAATCTCTGAGTTCAACAATATACACTAGAACATCTTGGGCCCTGATGCATGTGGTTATTTGGCCAAATCAAAAGGATTTGGCCACTTAATACGTCCCTTCCTCCTATTCCTAATTCATGTTGAACCTGAAATTTACAATAAGAGAATGTAAAGTGGAGTGGAGGGTACGGTATGGAGAAAAATCATCAAGGGAATTAGAAACACTAGATGGCGCTGTACATAAAAGTTCGCTGAAGCTTGGAGGAGATGGGTTCTTTTCGGATTGGCTCAGTTTTAGAATGTTTTCAACGGGGAAACTTTTTTTTTTTTTTTGGGGGGGGGGGGAGCATAGATAATAATACATTGTACACACTGAATGATGTTTTCATTATTAAAAAAAAAAAAAGACCGTATGACACCACCAAAAAAGAACCCTTCCCGCCCCCCACAAAAAAAAAGGGAAAACAAAACCGACGGTTCTTGCATTCCAGGCCTAAGGGAATACATTTGGGGGGGTTGTTGGCATAGAGTTGTTGGCATGGAAGTCAAGTTCCGGGGTTTGTTTCCCTTTTTTTTGTGGGGGGGGGAAGGGTTTTTTTGGTTGTGTATGTCTTTTTTTTTTAAATAATGAAACAATATCAGTGTACAAGGTACATATCTATGCTCCCCCCCCCCCCCACAAAAAAAAAAAGTTTCCCCGTTGAAAACCACCTAAAACTGAGACAATCCGAAAAGACCCATCTCCTCCCAGCGAACTTTTATGTACAGCGCCATCTAGTGTTTCAATTCTAATTCCTTGCATGATTTTTTATTACTAGTTCTAAACTCCACTTTACAATCTCTTAATAGATCTAAAATTTCAGGGTACCAACATGAATGAGGAATTGTAGAGGGACGTATTAAGTGGCCAAATCCTTTTGATTTGGCAAATAACCCACATGCATCAGGGCCCAAGATATTCCAGTGTATATTCTTGACTCAGAGATGCTTTGATCGTGCTTGGAGAGGACAGACAATGCATGGAGAAACTTCGGTTGTTGCAATAACTAAATTATTTTACTTCTGGTTGTTTGTTGGCATTTTGAAGAGCGAGAGGAAGAGAGAGGGAAGAAAAATCCAAGGGACTATATTATAAAATGTTTCTGTTAGACGTTGAAATTGCAGCCAGGCATGCATATGCCCCCCCCCCCCCCCTTCACATACTTATTATCTTCACCCTCACGAAATACGTTTAAAGGGGAAATCCAGTCCAAATATAAGTTAGTCTGATAAGAAAGAGTAAGATATTATGAGTTCAACGGTTAAATTTTGATTGTATATAATCGGGTGAAAAATTAGGAAGTTATGACATTTTGAAGTTTTCAGTTTTCTTGAACGGGCAATATGAATATGCAAATGGCAAAGCGAGCGTGTCATCCCCTCACAACTTGCCATATAGTTTGTACATACAATTTTGAAATTGCCAGTTTTTCATTACAATGCAATTATTATGCCCGAGGCTCAAATCCTGCCCGGTATATCTAACTGATCACTATTCTGAAGTTATTCAACCAGGAATAACACCATGTTTCAGACTTCAATGACAGAAACAGTGAATTCTCATTATTTTTTTTACACGATCAATGGAAAATTGTGAGGTTATGGCAATATGGTTAGCTCAGACATATTCATATCCACCTTACAAGAACTGTTTGCAGAAATTAGCAAAACTTCAAAATGTCATGCCACTTTCGGGTTTCATAAAGGCCTTCTGCGCAACTTCTGGTGCCACTTCCGGGTTTCTTCAGCTGACAAGCAAAAAAAAAAAAAAAAAAAGTGTGGGGGGGGGGGGAGTGGTGACACCTTATGTATTCCTTTGTATGGGGCAAAAAAAAAATAGTGGGGGGGGGGGGCGAGCCTCCCTGCCCCTCCCCCCCCCCCCCTCCGGTTCCGCCGGCCATGTGAAGGCCAATTGGTAACGTATATATGGTGTGGTTAGTATGATGGAAGTACATAAGCGACGATTCTGACAGTGTACATCGGTTCCATGCGTGTCAAGATATCGTTAATATTGAAGTGCGTCATCTATGACAAACTTCGCCTATGCTTTTTGCCGGATGGGATGCGTTCAGGTCTCTCACCTGCAGTTCTATTATCCCCAGACACAAGTGTTATAGATTAAAATAATGATCATAACAAAAATGTATAAAATTCATGAAAGATTCACTGTCTGAATTCGTATTTGATATTGTCTAAGTAAACCAACTTGTTTCACGTCTTCAATTATGAAATTTGAAGTTTTTTTTTCCTGTTCAAACTGTTCTATAAGAACGGTTCAACGGGTTTAAAGGTATACATTCTTTTTTTAAAGCATACGCCAAAATAACTTTAATTTGCAATAATTAATATACAATGAAGCGTGTCCAGCCTCCTGATGAGGTGTATTTTGGAGAAGGATTTTCCCTCATCAACCACACCTATACTTAATTGCTGACAGGCATGGCTTAGCTTATTTTTAGAATTATTTCCCCCACCAATTTATCTTAGCATCATTCATATAACAATACAATGGATCTCGGGCTGGTCAACATTGTGTACAGGGTGATGAGACCTTTACGGTTCAGGGTACTCTGTGATCTTCCGTGCAACGGAAGAGAGCAATAATTCATATCAAGGGAAAGCACAGAGTTCTGGTTCAAGTACGCTTACCTCTTTTTTTTCAATATCGTTTGGAATGAAAGCGAGTTGACAGCACTGTCCAAAACTCACAGTAACATTACACAGCCAATCATGCTGATTCGAATATGAATTAATTAGTTTTCTCCTCATGAAAATGTCACACATAATGGTTTGGAGATAATACTCGTTGAATAATTTCACCAGTTTTGCACTGAACTGCCCTTGGTTCGCCGGTTGGTTCGGTGACTGAAAACGTGTTTCGCAACTCTATGCCCTCATTTATTTTGATCTTTTGCAGATAGGTGAATTCCCCGAGCTTCGAAGCGTTCTGGAGTTGACCCGTTTTGCTCTGTTTAAAACGAATCGAACATCGTGTTTTGTTTGTTATTTTAATTGCAATGACGTCATGTATTATTGATTGCACATTGATTACTTTTGATGCTTTCCCCCCAATTTGACTTTGTGCAGCTTTCTTAAAAGCCCTCCGTAGTGGATTGTAACTCTGCCATGACAAATTAATTTCAATGACAAATCAGATGTCGTTTCAACATCACACATTATAATGTAACCTTAAATAACTTCATCGATCAATAACTAATCACATCATTGCTTATTTTTTTTTAACCCTTTGCATGGCACATTAGTTGCCTGTCCATACAGGTTTGGGCATGAAATTTATGCACATTTGACTCATTGGCAAAAAAAAAAAACAACAAAAGAGTTAATACTTGCGTTATTCTTTTAAAGTACCTCATTGTTACAATATATCAAACGTTTTCAAATTATATATTGAAACAAGTTGGAGGGGAAGGGGAGGGGTTACGCCTTACAACATGCCTATTTAAATGGGAATTTTGTTGTATATTGATTAATTTTTCTTCCCGGAATTGAATTGAAATTATTGAATTTAATTTTATGACGTCATTAAATATATCAACAGCATTACTGTGTTTTATGAAAATATATGTTATATAATAATACACGTAAAATGCGTGGCGAGATGATCTGGCAAGATTAGCATCGGAAGGTTTCTATCATCCCTTTCCACATTTTTTCTCTCTCTCGCCTTAATCTCTCTCTCTCTCTTCCTAAACCCTTGATTCCAAGAACGTCATACACATTGGACCCCTCCGTTTTGTTATATTATATGGTGTCATATAAGGTTGTCCACATTAACAGTTGCCAGACAGTTGTTCTGCATGGAAATTATAAGATGTATACCGTGATGATACAGATAAGTAAATAATGAATAAGTTATATATATATATATATATATATATATATATATATATATATATATATATATACATATATATATATATATAATTTATATATTCATATATTTCTATACATAATAGTGTCATTGATATGAGTAATAGCTGAATAGTGTACAATTTAGTTGGAGACGATTTGAAAAAGCATAAACCAGTTTCATTAAATCCAGTGTTAAACTTGAAGTTAAGTTTCAGATTTTGCTCTTATTTCAGCCTTCTGTACAAAACTTAAACTTTATACAGGAACCAATGACAAACTGATGTGTATAGTGTGTGCTTACAATGACCCTGAACAATGGACATGAATACCAGCACCTGTTCAGGGCTCTCCTGACAAGGCTTCTGATCTCTTGCTCCAAGGAACATGAATGCTTTATTAGTTATTCATGATGGAGTGCTCTGGACACTGTTAGGTGTGAATTCATGGTAAAGGGTGAAATGCTTGCACATGAAAAAAGTAAGCACATGTTTCAATGCGGTTGCATACACCACATTTCAGGATAATAGATAGCTGTTCATAGTTAAATTCCTCATAAGTTAATAATAAAACATTAAACCTTATAGCCCTTGTTTATAGGACCATCGTCTGGGTGTTAACCACACACTGCCACACATACCAATGACCCCTGTGCAAAGTTAGTTTTGTATACTGAGGGTTGACAATAGAGCACAATAAATGCAAGTTTTATCTGATATATTGTTTTTAAACTATCAAGGATCAAAAGTGGAATATTTTTTTTTTGGTAATATCTAGTACATAATTATATACATAAGTATACTATAAAAGATGATGTGATTGTAAAGCATGCCATACAAAGAATAATACCAAATCAAATCAAATCAAATCAAATGAAACAGCAATGGTCAAAACTCTACAGGTGAAAGTAAAAAGGCTCCTTCTAAAACTTTCTGTTAATCTCTGGTGTATCTGCTTTTTCCGGGCGCACAGTGACTGCGGCATGAATTTAAAGGGACCTTTCTACAGTTAATCGTTGGATCCTGGGTTCGGTTTGAAAAAAAAAAAAATAATGATAATAATAGAGCATAAAAAATTCTTTGCAACTCAACCATCGTTTCGCCTCACTGTTTTGATTGATAATTTTCTAAATATTTCACCCAAAGTTTGCACCAAATTGTAGAAATACAATTGTAAAAATGCAAACCCTCCCTTGCGAAAGAAATATCCCCCTTAAGCCCTTTCAGTCGCTGCACTTAGATGATATATTTTCAATTAATTTCAGCAGTAAACGGAAAAGTCAAGAAACAATAATTAGTTGCCTTTGGTTTCTTTTTTAAAATTGATAACCAACGTATCAATAATCTTATTGTTTTGATCGAAAGTTTTCCAAATCTTTCACACAAAGTGTGCATCACATCTTTGAATTTCAATAAGTAAGTAATCATAACGACGGAAAAGAGTGTTTCACTAAATAAGCCAAGCTTGTAGGACGTGGAACACTGGAATGAAAACGACAGCAACACCAATATACCGACAATATATATTCACATTAAATTCATCAATATGCATGCCATTGTACATCTTAATCATTGATGGGATGCTGATAATACAGGCATATATAATTTACAATGATTTCAGAATGTAACATAATAATGTATCATAACATAGCAATGTTATGGCAGAGACACTATTTAGCCGTGTATATACCAGGAAAATGCCAGGAAAGCCCTGCGTCCGGTCCGAAGGGTTCTCCGGAAGTCATCTTCTACAAGAGATATCCCAATCGCCACAAACAAAATACTGTTATTATTGTACTCATTCATCCCAAGAACAATCACAGATTGGAACGCACTCCCATCACCGACAGTCACCGGCATTATAAATAAGGACTCCTTCAAAACAGCCGAATCCTCGATCCGCTATACAAACTTAGGGGTGTTGGACAGTAACATTATTGTTTGTTTGGTTTATTTTTCCATTTTCTTTCTCCGAATACAATTGCAAATGAAAACAGAATGATACAGATAACATACAAATCAATACAAAAAAAAAAAAATATCATTTGCGTAACAACATTAGTCTGAAGTGACATATGAATCAAAATAACATATATTAAGGCATACTGTATCTATTAACAAAGGAGAAATCAATACAGGGGACCATCATCATAAGAGCTTGACGTGGATGAGGCCCTATCTGAATATGTGATACCAATATAATACAACACCAATCATATATGTACTCATAAAACTCTTAATCTTAATATACAAGAAGAAGAAATATACAAGAAGAAGAAGAAGAAGAAGAAGAAGAAGAAGAAGAAGAAGAAGAAGAATGTGACCTAAAGAGAAGATAAATTATACACGTGGTCACACAAAACAACAACAACGATGACAGCAAGAACAAAACACAGAAATAACAGAAATGAAGAAAAATGCACACACGCAACTAGAGATAACGAAGAACGAGGAAAGAGGAGCAGGGAAGAATGGAGAAAGAAAAAGAAGAAGAAAGGAATGGAAGATTTCGTGGACAAGCTACACAATCTCAAGGACAAGTAAAAAATATGGAGGATTTTTCATCAACACAATTAACTGGTATATGTGGAAAGCAAGTATTTCTTCAGTTTATATTTGAATGTGATTATCTTAACAGTTTCCTATAAATTATTATCTAAGCTATACAAAAAAAAAAAAAATGTATTTTGAGTGTGTACAGTTCTCATTGATGGAAGATGGAATTCATTGGATTATCAGATATGTAAATCGATTTTAAGTCTCGAATTTTACCCCGAGGCCTCGATCCATGTCAAGCTGCTGCTTATGATCGCGGTCTCCTACTTTTCTGTTATTATAATAACCAAAAAATATTGAATTTTAAAAATCAATTTATTCATATCCCCTGTGTTATAATCTTTTTTTTTCTAAAATTCGTTTAATGAAACGACGTGATATACTCTGAATGAATAATCAGTTATTATTTACATACTCTACAAGTGTTGATCTTACGATTCGCCTCCGAACTTTTTTTTTTTTTGGTGAATGATATGCTACACGTCTTATACATCGAATACTGTCACGTTCATAGTGTGTGTGTATATGTACCTTGAATTAATTTGCAAGACAGTATATGCTTGCTTAAATGTCGTGTAACGTTAATTTCTAAATATGTGTATTCTTTTGTTATGTGTGATTTGGAAAAAGGCAGAAATAAAATCAATCAATCAATCAATCTTGTGGGATAGTTATGTATACGTGGCTGTTACGTTAGAATAAAAGATTAAATATTTTGGGTATTAAGTTGTAATTAAACATAAATTGACCAAGTGTAAATAAATACAAATCTTTTATTTTCAAGATTTTATGTTCCGAGAAGAAATTATCAGTATATGCTCGGATATGAAGGTTAAAAACAATTCTGAGCGCCATCTTTTTGATGGATAAAAGGTTGTCTAGCAATGTCAAAATGTATTCCCCCAAGCAAGAATTCCATACACTTAAATACGGTAATACAAAACTTGATAAGGGAGATAATTTTTCAACTGTTTATCATACCTATATACTACGTGAAATTACATTACAAATATGGACACTTCCTTGAAAGCTTGTAATCAACACAAACACCTAAATAATTGATAGACGAGACTTCTTTTACACTGCAAAAAGTCCGGTATTAAATATGAAACACCGAGCTGGTGTTAAATTTCCGGTGCTCATTCATGGTGTTAGATTAACACCTCCGGGTGTCATTTCAAAATTTAAAATTGTTTTTTGAATAGTTTCTTAGTTACTGCACTTCTTGTTAATTTTGAACTTGAACAAGACGATAAAGAATTTTCCGATAAAGTACTTAATTTTTGAAAAAAAAAAATATGTAAATACATTTACACCACAGTAACACCAGTTGGTGTGGTCCCCTATTGAAGCTGGACGGGTGTTATACCATTGAAATTGAATTGAATTGAATTGAATTACTGAAACTGCACCGGTCTTACACTCGAGACACAGTAAACAGTTCCAGCATATTTATTTTCATATTTCACATGAGATATACATTTCATCAAAATACACTAAAAAGAATACAAACCAAGCAAGATACAAAATATGTTATAAATCGGGGCATGGACAGAAAGTGTGTCAGCGTATATAATGTACATTTTTTTTATGTGTTTTATTGGAGTAAAAAACAAATCAATACATACATGAACATGTAAATAAGAACAATCATCGGGAAAAAGAGAAATATAAAAAAGGGAAAAAAGGAAAAAAAAAAAAGAGGCAGCACTACCCATGTAATAGCAAATAGTTCTAGATGTGCTTTAAAAGCAGTCACTTTGTCTCATACAAGATAATATCTATGTATAACAAGGTTTAATATGATACGATATAATATATTCTTAAAGAAAATTGGAAGTAGATAACACAAAAATAACATAGATTATAAATTTGTGTTACGTACAATTGATACGAGGAAATGATTTTAAAATGCCAAAAGAACCGTTAATCAACACCCACAGGAGGGCACGGGACTGATTTCTATGCATTTTATCACAGAACTGAACAATTATATTCAAGACATAATTAATTCTATAGTACATTTGGATATAACTGAAAAGAAACAAAGCAAAACCCATATCACTTGAAAGGAATCTCGGCCCATGCACCCCCACGCGTGGTGTCCCTTGGTACATCAATTCAAACAAAAACAAATTGAACAGCGTAACGATTATTATTATACAATGTCATGTATTCAAAAAACAAATCTCCATTTCTGGAAATGTAAAGGGAGCTTATTATTTTTCTTTGCGATACAAAATTCAAGTTCTTTATTGGTCATAATAAGGCATTTATATCCTTCGAAGCTTAGTGGTTTATTCTGAAATTTACATACATAAATATAGTATTTAAGTAAAAGAAACAAATACGTAATAAATTTATCATGTTCAAAACCGAACATTTTTTTCAAAAGTTGAAACGTACATAAGACAATTCTCTATAACTTGTGAAATATGATGGAACCGCAAAAGCAAAGCTTGTAAACGCAGGTTCCAAGAAAATATACCAGTGTAAATTTGATATGCATTCAATGGAGATAGGACACAAAGTGATAATGACGAAACTATATAAAAACTAAATTATCAAGGTACAAAGGAAAAAGAAAATAAAAGAGATGAAAAAGAAAAAGAAAAAAAAAAGAACCCAAGGAATAACAACAGGGTAAAAAGTTAATATAGCATATAGATACACAAGTATATACACACACATATCTAGAATCAAATTAACACCACCAATATCAAATCAACACCATGCGGTGTCATTATTGAATTAACTCTAGCGCAGTGTCAAAAATATCACCAGCCACAGTGTCAAATTAACACCACGAAGTGCCAGGCGAACACTTTTTAACACCGTCACAATACATTTTCTATGTGGGTGTGGTCCTCTATTGAAGTTTGATCGGTGTTAGATTTAACATTCATGGTGTTAAATCTAACACCGATGTTTTTACAGTGTAGGGGAGTAGTGTCAATACGACATTATCTAGAAATCTATCTAAGGAATTGAAAAACGTATATATATATTTTGTTTTTTTAATATGCAGTAACAATTCATTTGCATAAATCCATTGTGCGACATTCATGATCCACTGTATGTTCTATATAATCAAAATATTACGGTCAGAATGGGAATAAAAAAGATTGGAATCATCCGCAAATAATAAAAGAGTGCTTATCTGAAGACCTAAAAAATCATTAATGCAAACTGTGAATAACAGTGGGCATAACAAACTTCCTTGTGCAACGCAACATTCATTATTTTTTTTTTAATTGAAGAATCAAAACCGATAACATTTAAATATAGAAATCTGTTAGATATTTACTCATGAACCACTGTAAGGCTTTCCGCGTATGCCGTATTTACGTGGGAGAAGTACATCATGATTAATCGTATCAAAAGCCTTGGAAAAGTCCAAGAAGATGCCTACTAACGTATGTGAAAATGTATCGAGTGCGTATAATCTTCTCAGCAAGGTAAGTAAAGCGTGTGTGGTATTGTGATTTTCTCTAAATCCAAATTGAAAATTAGAAAATATATTACTCTTGTTTAAAAAAAAAACCCCATCACGGTCAGGATAAATACTTTTTTTTTTCAAAAATTTTGGAAATTGAAGTTAATAACGATATTGGTCTGTAATTTTTGACATCATTCTTCTCCCCTTTCTTATATAATATTATCATAGCAATAAATATTGCAGTCTTCATCTTATTTGGTACAAGTCCAGTCATAAGCGGTAAGTTAAAATAATGTGTACTAAGGGATCTATTATTTGGGGAATTATACTTTTCAACGAAATAATTATCGATTCCATCACAACTTGGGCTTTTCCCTTCTTTCACATTATAAACAATGTTGATATCTTCTTCATTATATGTGGGGTCCAAAAATATAGTTTTGGGATTAGGTGTATCTTAAAAAATTGTAAAACACTTTACTAGATAGAGGGATGATTGTGACAATTTTTTCCCAATCTACGCAACAAAAAAAAAAAAAAAAAAATGAATAGATAAAAATAATCCATGCCAGCGGGTATATTGCTTGAGGTTTTACTCCATCATACTTCTGAAATACTATACACATCATTAGGTGTATTCATAACTTCTTTTATTGTTTTACAAATATTCTTCATATCAGTTTTATAATTGATTATCTGGTTAACATAAAACATTCTCTTCTGGGATAGCGAGCGTGTTTTTATAATTCACATGTTTTGTCTATTTTTATCAGTGGGGTTGCTTCTATACTAAATGAAACAAATCTTTTTTTTTCTTCAGGTTTACAAGAGAATGGGTTATCCACGGGAGTTATACTTTTCTCATCTCTACACTGAAACGTTGAACATTCATATCATCTGAATGGATTGTCCGATTTTCCTCAAACTTTACTGATATTTCTACAATATTTTGAATTCATTCAATCTACAATCCACTATCTAATTTGGGACTCATTTTATCCTTTATAAAGCATGTGTATATTTCCCCGCTCGGTATTGTTCATGTGTAATGATGTTTACGAACAGATGAATATCATTTAAGATTTATTCCGATTAAAATGTCAGAAACACAGAAAAGAAAACAACAAAGATTTGAATGGAAACCAGGTAAACATGAGAAAGCTGCAGAATCGTGAAATTTTGTGAGACTCTGGAACTGTGTTCTTTCGATGTGTCTTAGTTCATGCACTTGTCTCATAATCTTCCTTGTTTGAGCTGTTAGTCTCGTCTACGCTGGATAATTTTGTGTTTCATTTAGTGTATTGAAAATGAATGAATACGAACTTTTGTGTGTATCCCGGATGTTTAATCTGGTCAATCGTTCAAGCAATATGAATCATGGGTTTGGTGACCACGAATATCTTCTCTTTTTTTTCCCCTCTCGTTTATAAGTACATTGTATGTTGCAAATAGGGGTCCACAATCTCTTAAGCTTAGCTTTTCTGTGGGTTTCTTATCTCCATCCTCTGATTAATTTGCCACTTTAATGCTTATTTGCATGTATAATGTACCTCCATTTTTATTGATTAATTAAGCTGAAACTCTTTACTTTCACGTATACAGTATGTCATTGATTATGTTGTGATGGAGAAAAAATGAATAAAAAAAATGAATAAAAATGTATTTTTTTAAATCCCTATTAAAAAATGGCAAGTCTTTATCGTCAAACCTATTCCCATCCCCCCTCCCAGAAAAATCAGCTTTGAGAGCGTAAAATATGAGGTTATATACTTCGTTTTAGAATTATTTGAACTGATCAGTAAATTGTCTTTATACGTGATATTACGGTAGGCAAATTCCACGAAAAGTGAATTGTCAAAAGCACTAAGGATCATAATTAAATATTTTGCTTACGGAATAGTGTAAATCAGCGAGATGATAACCTTATAAACGCACTAGTGTACAGTATACCTTAACATTTTGGTCTTTCTAATTTCACAATTGTACATAGTTTCTTTTATACATTGTATCATCATTCATGTTTGTTATTATCGTTATCATTTTTGGCCTGTTGATGGACGACAGTTTTTCAGACTCAAGTTGAGAGTATAATGATGGCCTTTATTAATCATTTGTTGCATTCGTCGGTGGATTAAAAAAAAATGCATGCAACCTTCAAAAGGGGTTGAAACGAACCAAGCAAATGAATGAATCGAGTAGTGATGAAAATGGAACTCAAGTTGCCTTTACATTATCATGTGGAATGTCAACATCTGGGGGGCATTTCATGAAGCGTTTTGGTCGGATATTTTTCTGACAAACTGTTACAAGCTACTGAAATCCTTGCATCTGATTGGCTGAGAGCAAATTTGTCAGACAACTTTGTCGGACAAAATGCTTCATGAAAATGCCCCTAGGTCCTACTAAACCTCGGTTCTTTGATGACAAGTTGATATCGGTGCAAAACACTACGGTGGTCCTGCCCGTGGAGCATCGTATACACTCACCACATGCGCCCGCCCGCATCTAACCACTAGTACTGAACCAAGTACTGTACTGGAATTGCTGAAGATAGCAGGCTAACTCACTTTTCTATGACAATCTGTTTCGAGCTTATTTGTATATCTGTCATGCGCAGAACAGCCGCCTCTTGGTAAATTCTAGAATATAGTGAATTAATTTATGCATATAAGTCACGTGACTTCAGGCGGTGCGGAACCTTTACACACGACCCGCCATCTTTTCGCTCGAAGCCGGTGCACACGACACGTAGAAATCGAGGATCCGTGCGAAAATCTCCTTGAAGTTTTGGAGTTTGTAAACTTTAAAAACTTGTTGCACACGTGGGTTAGATGACCCACCTTACGAGGCCAATTTTCTTACTTCGGTCATCCACAACTCAGAGGAATATAACGAAAAAAACAGTCAGACCACTCCAACGTTTTCATTCATAGTCGGATGGGTAAGCTCAAACGTTTTGCTTTGTCTGTATGCTAAAGCCGCATGTACCGCACTGCACTGTGAATGTGCGGACTGAGTGAGGTTGTTCGCTTCTTCACGAGCCGAAAAAGCGTTACTTTGTTGCAGCACAGTGTCTTGTGGCAAGCCGCTTGCGTGCTTGCCGCCTGCTGGCCCAATGCATGGCTCATGGGCCGGCCGGCCGGGTAGTCACTCGGTGGTCATGGTGGTGTAGGCCTAACGTGTCGTTAGTGCTTTCACTGACTGCTATGAAGGGCACAAACTTGGAATAGCCCGCGTGCATGGTCATGACCGACCTTCCTTCCCGTTCTCATCGCTTTCATTACCTTTACATCAACGTTTAATTAAATGAAATTGAATTATACTCGTACTCGTGAATGAATTCAGCCCCATGCCATGTAAGCCATGAAGCACGGCGCGGCGGTGGTGATAGAGCTTTATTCCACATGGACCACAGCATAAAAAATATTCGTGAATGCAGCCCCACCAAATCAAATGGCGTTTTATAGAGTAAAACCCCCAGTTTTCTGCAATATTTGTTCAACGCAGATAATGCATTCAAAATAACTCACAATTAGAACACCTCGACGGAAAGAATTTCATGAATTTGAATAATTACGCTGTACCCGCTGCATACAGGATTTAATAGAACCAACACTTGCTGTCGGGCAGAAGCTCAGTGGTCTAGTGGAGATGACGCCTGTCCGGAGATCAGGAGGTCGTAGGTTCAAATCCTGCTTGAGGAAATGGGTGCCCATGATTAAAAAAAAAAAAAAAAAATCACGACTACTACTAAAACACTGATCAATTCAGTGCTCATAGACACATTTACTATGTCGATGTAGGGCAATTTGTCAATCAGTTGCAACATAATAACTAGACCTCTACATGAGTTGCTACTGCCTCAAAATCAGCAAAGTACTTTAAAGTAGAGCTGACTCTATGTGTAGTGTAGTACTGGGTAGTGTGCTTCAGTCCTTTCATACTGAAAAAGGCTTTTGCAGTGTGTACAAATAAAATGTCCCATAAATAAAACTTTTTTTTTGGGGGGGGGGGTGTGGTGGTCGTGTAAAAACCATGCATATCAAATTAAAAAGATCTATGTTATGTGTGAAAGATGCAACCAACAATACTATAGGAATTATGGAAATACGTACAGAAGATTTCAACAAGGAATATTTACTTGTGAAGGGTTGGACTTCCATAAACCATGTCTGCTGTACTTTTTTGAAGTTTCGTTGGATAAATCATTATATTGTTCTATATAGCAAATATTATCTTGATATTGAGTTATTCGGAGGGAGCTATGTATATACACTGAAATGCAGCTGTTTTTGAGAGGAATTCAACTACAAGAATGGTTCAAATCTTAATCCTGTGGGGAGTTATTACAGAACTTGTACAGTGTGAAAGTCACATGTACATTGTACAGTGTATGTAGATTTTCAGCCTCATACAGACTCGAAATTATGTTGCTCACCAATATTTCATATTAATAATGATGATAATGATATAATAATAATAACAGTAATAATAATAATAATAATATTTAGTTGATTGTTCAAATCATCATCATCATCTGATATATGGGGGTGAGGTAGTCCTGTACTGTAGTCTGCCGAAAATTTGTTCATACACTGTAAAATTCACAACTGTACAGTTTGCGATATGCGTGATTGTCGGGTGCATGTAACATGAAAATGTAAGATAACAATCAAGCAGCTGTAAGAGTGATACAGTTGCTTTACATGGGATTCACCAGGACAGAAATCGCAAATGTACAATAACACTGATTATACAATGAGAATAAAATACAGCATTATTATATATCGGACATAAGCTTCAGGAATGGAATAGATGGACTGTACAAATTATTGCACAACAGGAAATGAGATGTACATTTGTAGGATGGTACAACGCAAGGTGGAGAAAATGAGGCATGGCAATAAAGAAGTACTGTAAAACGAATGTTCGCGTGCATTTTTATTTCGCGAATTTCGCGAGCGGCAACATTCGCGAAATTAAAATGCACACAAAAGTTCTTGCCTACACAATATGCATTGGATGCCAGTGGCAAGTCGCGAAAATTTCATGCTGCGAGAAAGGCTGTCGACTCCAATTCGCCAAATTTTCATGCCACAAATACATGTATATTGTGTTTTACCGTATAATGAGTGAGGGAAAATAGATCTAATGCACAAAAGCTCGACAACTTGAAGCAAAGAACATGGTATCAACTCAACATATGTATGAGCAGGAATTGGCATATTTTGAAAATCTAAAACATCTAACATACTTTGTATTCATATATAGGATGTCAATGCTTTCTCTAGTGAATCCTGGAATGTTTGAATAATTGCTAAGGGATGATTGGATAATAGCTGGCAATGCTGTTTTCTCTTGTAAATCTGGGAAGAGCATCATCTTAGTGGAATATGGCAGTGTCCTTTTTCCCTTTTTCAGTTTTCTTAAGCTTGAAAGTACAATGAACTTCACACTTCAAAGTTGAGCTGAGGCTTTGACTTGTCATGGTTAATGGAAACCTGTTCAGTCAACATCATTTTTTTTTTTAATCTATAAAGAGGGGGAGGGGTTACTCCAGAATTATATTCTTCAAACACAGAGATTCTTGTGTTACATGATTATAAGCAAAAGCTTGTTCTTACCTGTAATTGAAGGGGCAAGTTGATTTTGATTATTTATCTTTTATCTCCTTTCTTTTTTTTTTTTTTGGGGGGGGGGGGGGAGCGGCTGGAATTATTGTCCAGACCAGAAGAGGGATCATGAAAAAAAAACAAAAAACCCAAACAAACATATAATATTGACCAGCAATAACGCAATGGAGATCATGTCAGAGATGGAAGTCTGTAAATTCATTTATTTTTTTTTTTTTTCAGCAAAATACATTTGTAGTTGCCAAATCATATCCTAATGCCTCCTGCATAGTAAATTTAACTACTCACTTACACTGTATACAGGAATACAAATTTTCATTTTGAATACAATAGCCGATATCAACTGATACAAATGAAAAACATGAAAGAAACAGAAAAAAGGGAAAAAACAAAACAACTAAGAGATTGTTTGCATAGTTAGGACTGTGTTTACAAAAGTAGTCTAATGTATCCTAGTAGAGATGCCGACTCTTCCACTTCGCAGCCTTTTTTTCTTTCAAGACCTTCCACTCATGATTGAATTTTCCCCCACTACCGCTGTGTGTGACCTTCATCAGGTGTATGTCTTTAATCTTCTTAATTTACCTAAAGTTATCTTGCCCAAAGTACATCTCTAAAGCTGTAAAGTAAATTAGGCTTAAGTTGATATCACTAGAAAGCATCTGCATACACAAGATTCCTAGATTTGGATATCTGGATGTTGTGCTTTGCATTCATAATGTGTGCTGGCTAAGAGCACGTGGCTATGGATCTTCATGTCAAGCCCAAGTCAAAATACATATATGAGTACTGTGAAATGAGGTATGCTTGTGTGCATTTTAATTCCACAAATTTCACAAGAGCCAAGATTTAAACTGCACATGAAAGATCTTGCTATTAACTATGTGCATTGAATGTTGGTGGCAATGCGAAAAAAATTTCATACCGCAAATATGTTGTGTTTGACAGTAATTTTGTCTGCGGGATGTCCAAGATGTCTCTGTGACCTCGTGTCCATTGGCAAACCCACCAGAGATATGTGTGTGTGTGTGTGTGTGGGGGGGGGGGGTGTGACTGAAAAATATGCATGTACTTTAGGAGTATTTGGTGTGAACAGCTGGCTGTAAATATGATAAAAAGAGAAATCTTCACATTGAGGGAGGACACTGGGGAAGCCTCGTAATGTTATGCACTTCCGATTTCCATTATTGTGGTATTGTAAGCTACACTGAACATGTACAATTTGAAGATGGTAGATTGATAACTTTGAACAGCAATATTTGATGACACAGTGAGTGCACTGCAAACAAGGCCAGGGCTTTCATTGTTGTCCCTAGTGTAGACCTGCATTTGTGCCCTGGGGAAAGCAAACAACCTGACTGGTGGGTTTGCCAATGGACACAAGACTATTGTACTATGTCATATAACAATGACCATTTTGCCATTGATCTGTGGAAGAAAAACATGTTATGGAGAATTATTCTACTACGTGTATTGTATCGGTATTAGTCTTGAGAGTGTGCTTGCTAGATATAGGTGTGTTTGTTTGTTTGTTTGTGTGTTTTTGTGGAGGATGTGGTTTTGTTAGATATTCATTCAGGCATATGGCACAGTGTGCCTGGTTTGATACCGTCTGCTGACTGTTGGGTTGGTTGGCACCTTGCTCTGTGCAATGAATTGATGAAGTGTCATGGCTAGCAAAGGGGACCTCCATTTAATGTCATATCCGATGGACTATGAGAAATGCAATATATGCAATGAAATATCCTCGGGGAATGAGAGTTTTTGATTTCATGGAAAAATTATTTAAGCTCAAAGCTCAACGGTATCTGCTCCTTTTTATTCTCCTATGGCTGTGAGATTGGCCAGTCATTGAAACGTAGCTATCCCCATTACTATGTCCGTTAAGGAAGGAGGAGGTTATGTTTTCACTGGTGTTGGTTTGTTTGTTTGCAAAATAACTCTAAAAGCTGAGAATGGATTTGAACGAAACTTGCAGGAAAAGTTGATAATGACACAAGGAAGTGATCCAGGAATTTTTTATGGATTTTCAAAGGATTTTTGCAGATGGGGTCAATGAACTTAAAAGGAGTTCAAGCTGTGCATATTTGAGGTTTGCATGATACATGCTCTGAAGCGTGTACGCTGCTCCGCGTAGCTGGAAGCTGATGACATTAGCAAAAGACTTCTGTGTTGGGAAATCAGGCGATTTTCAGCATGCGTGTATAATAGCTGGAAATGACCTGCTTGGTGGACGTCTGCGCTCAACGAGTGCTTTTCTAGTTAATAGAGTGTCTGTAGAATGCCAGCCTGAACCTCCTTCAAATTGATGTTTAATGTTTTATTAGGACCACAATGTTTCATAATATTGTATGTGCTGTTGCTGCAATGTTTGATGTGTGTTTGGCAAGCATGCTGTAGAAATACTAAAATGTATGGTTTGGCTTAGATAGCGTGCAGATATTTCTTGTGAGCAATTGTTAAAGGAGCATGTATGTCATGGAACGGTTTTAAAATATCTGAAAACTTTGTTTTTTCTTGTTATTTTTTTTTTCTGAGTTGGAATTCCTACATCATGACAAAGGAATGTACATATGTATCATTTATAATTATGTCAAGCACAGAAAAGAAATGCACGACCATCCAACGTGTAAAAAAATGCTCAGCACAGCTGGGATAGACCCACACAGGGTGCTACATAAGCACTTGCCTGATTGCCCAGGGTAATTAGTGAAAATCAAAGTCAAGCAAGTGTTTTTGAACAAAAGTAACAAATGCTTGCCCGAAAATTCTATCACAACCCTCACCCTAAGTCCTTGCAGAAAATAACACTGGAGCAATTGTCGCAGGTGCAGATATCATATACACCTCAACAGATTAGCATGAATTTCTGATCTTGTGACAAAGTTCAGTCTTTTCTGTTACCTTTTTGTTGTAGTTTTTGAATTACCATATCATTGAAGCAAGGAAGCTGAGAGACCGGCCTTGCTTCTGCATTGTTTTTATTGGAGGGTTTTGTTTTATTGGGTCGTGATCGGAGACAAATGAATTGAATGCGAGCACAAACAAGCAGTTCCAATTAAGTGACCTTCATTCTTGATGACTCACAAACGTGGTTAAATGGAGGTTAGGTTTATATTTAACGATAGTCGAGTGGAATGATTGTGTGGTTGTATTACATGTGATCAAGAGTACATTCTGCTAAATTTAAAAGCATTGTGCTCATATTTACTTCATGGGGTAAATTGTGTGAGATGTCAAACTGTTACTTGCACTCAATAAATATCACACAAATCAAGTGACGATGTGTAAATCAATGTGATACAGAATCATCGTGCTCACTGGTGTCAAAGTTTCAGTGTTATATTATTATTGAAATAATTATCTAATAATTTTGATAGAATAATCATACTTTGCCATCATTTTAAACATAATATACATGTATGCGTACTGGTTATGTTACATGTATTGTACAAATTATCATTATGTAGGCCTACATATATGATACGTGAATGTGTTTGTGTGTGTATATAATGTATGACTGTTGCCATTTTACCTTTTCTTGTCTAAAATGATGGCAAAGTATTATTATTCTTTTTCAAAAGCATGATACAGGAATTAAACCAATTTTTCTCTGTGTTTATTATACACAACATATTTTTGTTGATGAGATAATGTTAGATATTTTTATGTTCAAGCAATTGGTAGAGTTGTGCAAAGGTAGTATTTCGGAAGATTTGTGTTATTATGATATTTTATGATATTGCACTGCATAATATTGCACGTTTGTTTTCCATCATGGTACGTGATGCCATCGAGACAATTACTGTAACATGCTCTCTTGGTAGATCCTGATGAAGGCCATGACAGGTCATTAATCATAATGGGATTGTACATCTTTAGTTGAGATGTGGTTTGAGGTTTCCAACATTTTTTGATGTTTTTTTTTTTTCTTATAGATGATGAGAAACCTCTAATAAAATATGAAAGAGCATATAATTCTATAAAGAGGAATTCAAAGTTTATTAGAAGAAAATTGGCTTTGAAATGGTTGAAATATATCCAAAACAAAGCTATCCCAATAAAAGGTGGGACCCGCCTTTTATCAGGATCACTTTGTTTCACTTAGTTTTTGGATATCTCCGTCATTTTAGAACTGATTTTCATCAAATAAGCTTTGAATTCCTCACAGAATCGTAGGCTTCTAAACATTCAAAGTCATTTCTAGATATCTTGGGAAAAGGTTAAAAGCTGAATTCCTACCTCAGCCAATACTGTACCACACTGTATCCCTTACTTAAACAGAAAAGTAGATAGCAATGTCTGCTTCTAACTTGATTTCTTCCATTTACAGTGTTATGTGTGTGTGTGTGTGTACACTTACCCATGGCATAAAATGAGGACACACATACAAACTTTACATTTAAACCGAGGACACACAGAGAACTGAGGATGTCCTCGGTACACAGACCGTTCCAAACGGTCTGCTTTTGCATGCTTTTGCATGTAGCGGTACATGTTTGTATACGGTGTAGGTCCTCGATTAGTGTCATTGTAATACATGTACCTAAAGTCCTCGGTTTGATGGTAATATACATTGTATACGAAAATCCTCGGTTGACAAGAGTCCTACTGACACACAGGTCCTGGGTTACTTGTATGTGGAAAAGTTCTTATGGGTAAAACAGGTCCTCGGTTTCTAGCGGAGATGCGTATGTTTGTGTGTGTGGGTGTGGGTGTGTGTGTGTGTGTGTGTGTATGTGTGTGTCTATGGCAAGAAAGGTAAAAAGACTTTTTGTCCTTAAGATAAACATGCTTTTGAGCCCTTTGATCGTACTGAAATGCTGTTTGTAAGGTTGGCATTCCAGAACAAATTTATGAAAGACAATTGTGTAATGACAGTCGAGTGTTCTCACAGTCTAGCAGTGTTGAGCATTACTGGGCAGTGGAGCAGCCAAATAATGCATGATGCCTGAAAAGACAGTGTGGGACCAAGCAGTAGTCAGCATTCATTATTTGTTGTCATCCGTGATGATCTTTTTATGTCCAAACCGAAAAGCATGCTGAGAATGGATGAATGAGTAAACAGGGCATGCGCAGTAATTTCAGAAACTCTGTAATCTCTTTCGTCGGAGCAAAACGTGGCTGCGAGGCTGCAGTGTGAATGGCAAGTTTGTGTTTTAATCACAAATTTTTGTAATGAGAATGGACCAATTATGTTTTTAGCATTGGCAGTTCCTTGAAATTTAATCCATTTAATGGCATCATATCGGAACTGCATCAGTCAAAGCATCAGAACCGTTTGTTTTGATGAGAAAGAAAAGGCAGAACCCTGTTCACGCACGTATTTGGTCATTGGACTACTCTGTCCCGTACTTCATTGTGGATCAGGACCTCAAAGATTGATATCCTAGTCCTCGTGTAGCATGCAATGCAGCTTATTACAAAATAGAGTTTCACAGAAGATCTCTGATGCTTTTTCAGAGAGGCGTTGTAGAAGGACGCTTCATGTTCATCAGCAATGTATAAAATGCATTATCTGGGCCCCATTTTATCAAAAGATATCTATTATAAATTTCCTTACCACACAGGCTGTCATAGACTTATGGTAGAAATCAGTTATAATCAATTATAACTCTTCATGAAACAGGGCCCTGATGTAATTAGTCATATTGGTCTTCACAGTCGATTAGCATCCATCAAGAGGTGCTTGCATTTTATTATTATTATTTTTTTTGATAAGTAGCTATTTTCAAATATCCATTTAACTTGAAATGAGCTCATGAGTCTGCCGTCAGAGAGGCAATTGGTTGTATCATGTCAGAAGTTAAATTTATTTTTGTTTTTTTTTTGTTTTTTTTGTTTATTGGAAGCAGGATGTAGTAATCATGTTGTAAATTGTGACCATCGATCTGGTATTTCATTTAAATGCAAGTATTGGTAATGGTGATTCATGTAAGGTTTCATCTTTTCAAGTCACCATGCATGATATCAGCCAAGTATCTGAACATAGCATGCTGCCACCTGTAAAAAGGCTGTATTGAATAAAAGCTTCTCAGCAGGCATTTCTGACTTTAAAAGATTAAATGGGCCAACTTAAATGACATATTTTGGTCCATTCCAGCGAGTCCTGGTCTACAGCTTTTTGTGGTTTGAGGTTGGCGGTCACACATGTTGCAATACAAATGCAAAGCCAGCATATTATAAAACTGATTGAGTGAGACTAAAGTACTTCATTTTTTTATGTGATTATTACTATAGAGAGGATGGCGGCCAAACTGCGGAGTAGAGGACTGAATTGTTTCCAACAAATCATCTTCATCTTGGTCTGTCTCTGCTGGTTTTTTAATGGCGCCACCTGCGGCAGGCTTCAGTACGACAAATCGGCCTCGCTCATGGAGATGGAGGCAATGCAGCGAGCGCTGTGCGAGGACGGTGGCGCGGGATTCAATTCCTGGGTAGGGGACTGCTTGTCCGAGATATTCATCAAATATGGCTCCAGCGAAGGCCGCCTGCAGTACGACGGCTTCAAGCTCTTCCTCGACAACGTTGGGCTCGGCGTGGCGAAGAGCAAAGCGGGAGGCCCGGGTCATAGTTCGAGTGAGGCGAGCAACGCTTCACAGACAGTCCTGCACTCCTCTGACTCGCGGCATCGCAGAGACGCTGCCGAGCTCAGTGGCCAAGGGTTGCTTGAAAGCAGTGCGGCCGGTGCCAGCGACAGGACAGCCAGAGATATTGGTGAAACACACGTGGATGGGAGTAACTCAACTGAAACTTCCGCAAACCACAGCCAGAGTCACCCAGATCATCACGTCAATGAAGATCACATCAATCAGGTATGGGAGTCACTTTATTAGCATTTCTACACCAGGTTTAAGTTGCCTTTCGTGATTTAGAATACACGTAAGTTTAACATAAAAAACAATGGAACAGAATACCACTAACTTAAATCATGTTGTCACAGCATATTTCATACATTTCTAATGCCTATATCCATTTTTATAGCAATTACTGCAAATTTCTGCGGGCATATGGAGACTGTGCATATAACCTTCAAGTAATGATTTATGACACGCTTGCTTTCTTGGTACATCGTACAATATGTATATGGAAGTATTCAAAGGGTTAAGATATTTCTTCAGAGGTGGTCTTGTTTCAGATTTCTCTTCCAGTTCTGCAGCTGCAAGGAAGTCAAAGAGTTCGTTTGGTGTCTACTCTAGAGAAGATTCCTTTCCTGCTGCACCTTAAACAAATTTTACTTGTGTTGCATGCATAGATAAACTTATGAACTTTAGCAGACAATAGACCGACTTTGTAGAAATCATGCGCATTCCAGTTGAGCTCAATGCTCTTTGGTTAGGAAATACCTTTCCTGCTCAAGTGCATTATATTCAACTCCAAACTAGTTATTTACCTTGACGTTCTCTGCGCAAAGCAGTATTCCCCCCAATTTCTTTTACATGTGCTCACCAAAAAGTGTAATACTGTATAAATGTACAGTGTATTATACATTTTAACATGTCTTCCACATTTGTCTTCTTTTCTTTTTTTTTTGTTCAATAGTTAGGCATGTTTCGTTTGATGAGGAAAAAAAGGCATTTGAAAATGACAGCACATCAAATGCAGTACTGTATACAGGGGCGGATCCAGGGAGGACCGCAACCGGCGCACGCCCCCCCTTTATTTTTTGTTGAAACAAAAGAAATAAAAAGATTTAATTTTGTAAACACGCCCCCTCTTTACGGAATTCCTGGATCCGCCCCTGGTATACACTGAATATTTCGGGAGGTTTTTATTTTCGCGAATTTCGCGAGTCGGGTGCTATTCGCAAAATTAAAGACTCGCGAAAATATTGACTCTGATCCTGATGTCGATGTGACGTATATGTTTACATTTCTCCGTTCAGTACAGGACTCCACGGTCGCGAATTTAACCACCACGAAATCGTCGGGAATTCCCGATTCGCAAAAATTTAGACTCACAAAATATATGGCGTATACAGTATATGAGTTTAATGCTTCCAGGTTAGCGTCCCTGGTCAGTGACGGTGCATTAATCTGCACATTACTTGAATATGAGACCGTTCTGAAGCAAATCATTTTCACACAACAATAGATATACAATGAACTCTTGAATGAATCCCATAAGGATTGGAACAATCATCTCCCAGCATTTCCATCAATTCCCACTGATCAGTTACTAGCCTTCCCCTTTAAACATCACAATAAACAAGGAGCCATAGCTTCTATAGTCTAACATTCCTCTTTGCTTTGATATCATGCACTGCTTTATCTCATCAACAAAAGTGTCACAGTACATAAAATTGCAAGCCATGTTATAAAGGGTGTGTACAGTTCTGGTCAAGGTGAGGATTTAGGTTTTAACGTTTTGCGAGATATTCAGAAACCACTCTATGAGATGTCAAAGAGCATGCAGTTCTAAGGGGTATCAAAAGTTTATTCGATGAAAATCAGTTTTGAAATGGCCGAGATATCCAAAAACAAGGTGAAACAAAGAGATCCTAATAAAGTTGTGGCATGTCGCCTTTTATTATTAGCACTTTTTTTTTGATATCTCAGCCATTTGAAAAACAATTTTCATCAAACAAACGTTGAATCCTTTTTGAAATTACATGCTCTTTCATATTTCATAAGAGGCTTTTCATTATCTCACTTAGGAATGTTCAAAACATGAATCCCAACCTCAACCAGTACTGTACAGTCCCTTTAACCTAGCATTTTGAATGAACTACTAGAATTTGCTCAGAATAGTTTAGGAAAGAACTAAAAAGCTATAAACATTGCTCACATATCTGTTCTAACAAATAGTTGAATGAAATGTAGATTATCTCAGAATCTTCATAATTTTTCAATTTCACAACAGTGTACAGTGTAATTCTTGCAGTGCATTTTGATTTGCTGCTTCTATTCAAAGCACACACATTAATATTGTTGCCAGCACAGTTGAAGAGAGAGAGAGAAAGAGCAAACTGCTGAAAGCGCCTTTTTCCGCTCTGTGAGTGATAACTCCTGATTATCTGTATTGTATTTATTTAAGCACAGGGATAGAAACAAAACCAAACTAAACTTGTGTTCAGCTAAAAAGCTGGTTTTCAGCAATTAGGCTGTACAAGTTACATCATTCGTTCCCATAGTAGATAAAAAAGTAGCACACATAATGGAGATGATACAGTGCACAACAGAGTATTGTTACAGCAGCAACAGCATCCAGTTTAATGCTTCCAGGTTAGCGTCCCTGGTCAGTGACGGAGCATTAATCTGCACATTACTTGAATATGAGACCGTTCTGAAGCAACTCATTTTCACACAACAATAGATATACAATGAACTCTTGAATGAATCCCATAAGGATTGGAACAATCATCTCCCAGCATTTCCACTAATACCCACTGATCAGTTACTAGCCTTCCCCTTTAAGCAATTGCTTCAGCTAGACCTTTTGCTAGATGAGCTTGTGCTTTTGCTTGAAGCAATTGCTTGTTTTATGCATTCGGCCCAGTGAAGCTCATCTCTACAATTCCGCTATACAGTATGTCCCCAAAAAATTACAATCAAATTTACGCATTGATAACACTCAATATGATTAAACTGTCTAAATGCTACTTGAGTGTCTTAAAATATAACATCTTAGCTCTATTTTGCAGAAAACCCTATTCAATTTGGTTAAGCGGTCACAGAGAAATAAAGCATGTCATGAGTCTGATACTTCCAAGTTTAGCACTTCGATGCTGTTGTGTGTGAATACAATAGACAGAACTTGGAGGGAAGAGATTCTTGACATCCTCTACAAAATTCCTCATTTCTCTTTGACGACTGAAGCAAATCAAATGGGGTTTTCTGTAAGATGTAGGCAATGAGTTATAGTTTCAAACCCTGAATTTGTATTTGGATTGATTCACCATTTTAAAAGATATCATTGCGGAGGGTCCCGTCGTAATTTTTTTTGGGACATACGGTACTCCGAGAAATAGTCACATTCAGCCTTGTGCTGTCATGTAATGGTAGTCCAATGTTGCATGATGTGTTGCAATTGGTCATGCAAAAGTTTCGTGCTTTTAGAACAATTGTACCCACTCGCAACAGTGGTCATTATAAATCGCTAGCGCTCGTCTGAGCATTGCACATCCTCCACCCAACCTAATCCGGCTATCGAGTCATGCAATCTCTCGCATCAAGTCATGCATCGTTGTGCAACACTTCTACGACAATGGCACGACTGGTCATACGACCCACATGCAAAGGGAATCGATCGCGACTGGTCACCTGTAGATTTCAAGCACGTTCGAAGTTCAGATGCCACCACTGACAACCGCCTCGGGTTTGTGCGACCTTCCACAATGAATGCAAATGCTTTCACAAACTCCAGGCAATCAGTTGTGCAGCACCCCAAAACAGGCTGTCGTGAGCTGGTTGCGGACCATTATTATGAAAGGGGCTTTAGAACTAGTACAAAAGTAGTCACAAATGGTGCTCTCATTTATCATGAATGGCACATGTGAAATGCTCGAGTTCAGAGGGCTAATGATAACAATAGAAATTATAACAAAATGTTAGCAAGTGTCAGATGCTAGAAAAAAACACCCAAAATACAAAGAAATGCACAGATACACATGCACAAAGAGCCAAAGAGCAAATGTATAGGGGCCATACACCATTTGTGTTGAATATCAAATTATCTCTACCTTGAGATCGCTCGTTCTTATAGAATGTGTGCTAATCTGTCTATAGTGGTTAATGGTTAATTAACAAAACAAAACAAACTACAGTGTAGTGGCTGCAAAACAGTTCTGTTAGTAAAATAGGACAGAAAAAAGAAGATTGAGTTCAGCCAAAGCAATTTGAAATGCCACTGAGAAAGGGTCATGGAGAAAATTCATGGATAGGAGTCCCTGTTGGGTAATTAGGAATAGTTAAGCTTGTGATCAATGGATTATGCAATATCTATTGAATTAACTGAGGTTACCTAAAGGCTTTCAAGAAAAAAAAATCCTAGTTTTTCTAGGTCCGTTCAAAGAGTTTCATGTGGGTGGTTGTACTTAAAAGTAGGTATTTTGGCTTGGAGACAGCGCAAACATTATTAACTTGTGCCCAAAGGATTGTTAGATAACCATGAGACAATGCTTGTAAAGCTTTATTCTCCTGTCGCATAATACAGTTTAGAAGCTGTTGGTACCAGAGGCTACTTCAAGCATGTTCACTCCGCTGTGTTCTTTCAAATTAAAATTGATGTCATTACTACTTTTAAGAAAAAATATATTCGGGAAACTGTATATGAATTGAAAGAGAAAGTATTAGTCTGTTGGGGCGGATCTAGGAGTTTCGTAAAGAGGGGGTGCCTTTACAAAATTAAAGGGGGCGCACACACCCCTACCCTAATTTTTTTCCTGTTTATTTCTTTTGTTTTAAAAAAAAAAAAGGGGGGGTAGGAGGCATGCTCGGTGCGCTCCCCCCTGAATCTGCCGCTGTTCTTTAATATAAGATGTAAATCAGAGTCATCTTAAATGAATTTTGAGATATCACATAATATTTATATATAAATGCGTGTTTTTGAATAATCATATCACTTATTTAACCCTAACCAGGCCAGGCTTCTTTTTTTTTGCTGTTCTGTGGCCAGGGGAAGGTTGAATCAACCCCCACCCCTGAGATCTCGGCCATCGATCACACAGTCACCAAGAAAATTGGCACATACATTACCCGTGGCGTAATCTACCAAACTATAAAAAAAAAAAATATTGAAATTTTCGTAGATTAATCTAATATATGCATAAAATCATACATATTGCTCTAAATCAGAAAATGAAGCTCCTAGAATCCTGCTTTGTAGCATTTCTGACGATGTACTTAAAAAAAAAAATCTAGTATCAAAATGAATTTCTTATACCTGTATGGTATTGTTTTATGAATTTCTTATGTATATGTTTGTCTTGCGACCTTTGTTTTATCATTCTTTTATGCCAAATTTGTGACAGAGCCTACTTCAAGAGCATAATTATGCTAAAATCAAGTGATTTCAGCCAATGAACATGAAAATAATCATATCTTTTTGAATAAGGTGAGAAAACTCCATTTGCATCTAGACTTAGTGAATAAAATCAAGTTTTTGAGCCATTTTTGATCTGACAAGCATGTATAAAAGGTTGTGCAGTATCGTAACGGTATGCCCAATTTTCGCAAAAATGGTGTCAAAAGATGTGTGAGACTTGAAAGTAAAAAGTCAATGAGCGGCGCAGTCAAAAAAAATTGTGCGGCGGAATAGTCGTAAAAATGTCGGGGGCGGGGGGGGGGTTGATTCAAACCCCCCCCCCCCCTCCATTTTAGGGTTGAAAGGAGCCACTTATGAAAAAAGTAAATCTTTACATGGAATGAAAATCACTTTTCTTTTATATCGTCATCACGCAAGCATTTCAGTGTTATAAAATTCATAGGATATAATGCTCACAGAAATGAAGAATCATATTGAACTGAAACTGATAGATAGCTGTAGACTAGTGCACTCATAAACATATAGCTAATAGTACAGTGGACTCCCCTTATAACAAAGTCCTCGGGACCAGCAGTTTTCTTACGTTACATCAACATTTTGTTATACCCGAACAAATAAACAATAAAAATACGTAGAATGGATAATGTTGAGGTCTGAATTTTCATTTCATTGTAACTGAATTTCATTATAACCATGTTCATTATAACGGGAGTGCACTGTACAGCTAAGTATGAACCCATACAGGATTGCTGTATCTCACATAGATGTAGAGTTATTTTATTGGCTGTAAACTTCAAAAGTGAATGCTAAGCAAAACAGTGGTGACAGGAAATAAGGCAAGGGACTCTGGGATGTGTCAAATGTAGGTCCGAGTTCATGGGCTATGAAAAGCTCTATAGATGGATGTCATTGTTGTAGCCATGTCTGCTAGGGATTATACTGCAGATCAGTGATTGCAGCGTTTGCGCAAACTACGGGATATCCTGGAGATATGCTGATATGGGTTAATGAGATAAATGCAGTCATGGTGTACCAGTAACTTTGGGGAAAAAACCAAAACAAATAAAAAAACTAAACTAAACAAATGCCAAGGTCAGAGAATATCAGTTAGAACATATAGATTTGTTTTGGTCTTTTTTTTTAAAAAACTTGTTTGCTGACACTCTTGGTTAATTTCTAAGGTTTCTGCTACTTTGGATGTTTCAAGGCTGGCTTAAACAGGGGAAGCTGACAAGGGCCCTGTTTTATGAAGAGTTAAAATTGATTATATAGTTGATTTCAACTGTAAGTCTATGGCAGCCTGTGTGGTAAGGAAATTTAAAATCGATTTTATCTTTTGATAAAACGGGGCCAAGAATGAGTTCAAATCATTTGACTCAGTGACACCAATCTGAGACATGGAACCAGTACGATGCATAGGTCTGAGTGCACAAGTATGAATTGTGTGCATCAGGCAACTATGGAATCATCTTTTAAACCCATGAGGTTTCACGGAGTAGATTTAGACTGGATTCATAGTTTAAACAGTGGTGGATCTATCCAGGCGGGGACTCACAGGGCATGCCCCCCTTTTTTTGTAAAACAAAAGAAATAAAGAGAAAAAATAGGGTGGGTGGGCGCATATGCCCCCTTTAATTTTGTTAATTGTGTAAAGGTGCCCCACCCCCCCCCCCCCCTGGAATTCCTGGATCCGCCCTGGTTTAAATCCAGCTTGTACCCTATTCCTACTGACACAGCAGGAAATATCATGTTCATCAGCTGTTTTATAGAACAGCGGACAAATTTTTGCCAGAAATCCTATTTTTTACTCATATTCCGATAAATACCAATGCTTGCCAAATTTACTTTCCTTTTGGCTTGTCACAGATGCAAACCACATTACAGTGATTACAGTTCAGATGTGTTTTCACAAGTTGCACTTTAATGGGATGGTAGAGTGTTGGTGGAGGCGAGGATTGGGCTTTTAACTTCTTGCGAGATACCAAGAAACCACTTATGAAATAGTGCAGAGCACACCATTCTAAGACTAGTTCAAAGTTTATTTGATGAAAATCTTTTTTGGAATGGCCGAGACATCCAAAAACAAAGTGAAATAAAGAGATTGTAATCAAAGCTGGGTCCCACCTCTTATTAGGATTACTCTGTTTTGGGTATCTCAGCCATTTCAAAACCAATTTTCATCAAATAAACATTGAATGCCTCTTGGAATTACATGATCTTTCATATTTCATAGGAGGTTTCCCATTTTCTCACCCAAGACTGTTAGAAACCTGAAGTTAGACCATGTCAACCAAAACTATACGATCCCTTTAAGTAATTCATTCTTGCTTGTTTCTTGCATGCCCTATGTAGTCATATCCACTAGGCACATTACATAGCAGGTTGTTGAAAGTTATTTTGTAAAAGTGATTGACTAATAATTCCTTGCACCTTGAAATGCAGATTACGTAAAAGGAAGAATGTGTGGCATGTCTCGGGAAAAAAAACCCCAAAGACAATCACAATGTGCAAGATTTCACACTACTGACTCCCCACCTCACATATTTGAGCGGCTAAATCTGGAAAAAGAAAAAGAAAAACTGTAAGGTAATGAGTGGAAGAGTTGATGTGGCATTATTTATATCCAATTAGTCTCCCAAATGGATCAGTCCAAGCAAAACTTCCCAATGCTGAATATAGTATTACATGGGGTCTTTAGATTAGAACCTGCATGGGCGTATAGAGTCTACATAATTATATTTTTCAAGGAAATTATCCTCATGTTTACATTATATGAGACTTTGTAAGAAGCTCAGTTCCAAACAGATTAAAATCCTCAGTGAATATATACCAAGCTTTTTTAGGGGCCCCCAAAATCGCTGAATTTTGTTTGAAAAAGACATGATATTTCTATTTTGCTGGACACATAATTTTTCATCTGTGGACCAGAAATGTTCAAATAGACATTGTAAGAATGTACAAAATGCCCTCAACATGAGTACATTTAGATGTTATGAAAAAAACTTTTTTTTTTTCATTTACATCTAATATTGAGTGTCTGAAATGTATCTAAATGCTGAACTTTGTTCCATCTTGAACTCTCCTTACACATTTGTTTTATGTGTCATCCCTGCTTACTGAATATTTTACTGTGAATGTAATTGTTAAGAAAAAAAAAAGAAAGACATTTGTGAAAACTATTAGAGACGTGTGCAAAGATTTTGAGTGACATCAGACAGAGTATACACTGTATGAGAACAGGCAGACAGTGCAACAGACGGTGTATGAGAAAAGGCAGACAGTGCAACAGACAAACAGGTATAGAATACTGTATACGCCAAATATATAGCGAGTCCAGTTTTTTGTGAACTGATGGGACTTCCTGACAATATCACGAGTGGTTAAAATTTCCAATTGTGGAATTTTCATTGTTGCCAGTCAGGTGAAACTGTCATCTCACATTGTCAAGATCTACTTGTAGGCCTTCTGGGAAGATAGTGCAGTACAGTACAGCAGAGGCATACTAGTTGCTACAGCAACATTTCTAGTTGTTTTTTTCTTCTGACTGTTTCCTGTATTTTCTCTGACATAAAACTTGATTTTCTTTTAGCAAGTAATACATTGTAGGATTGTCTATGTTGTCATTGTTGCTGATGCATGTGAAACCCTAGCCCTCGTATCAAATGTTATCTGTTTTTTTTTTTCAAGTATACTTGGCAGAAGGAATCAGATAAGTTTTAGATTAATTTTGATGTTGTTCACACTTTTCTTTTTCTCTTTGTTTCTCTGTCTTTTGTACTTTTCCCTTTGTCTGTCTTTCTCTCTATTCTCTTTCTCTTATTTTGTTTTTTGCTGTTCTTCTATTGCTCTGTCTGTATTTTTCTCCCTCTGTCTCTATTTGTATCTCTCTGTATCTTTCTCCATCTCTGTTTATGTTGTTCTATATCTTTCTCTTGTTATCTCTTTTTGTATCATTTTATATCTTTCTCCCTCTGTCTATTTGTGTCTTTCTATGTCTTTCTCTCTCCGACTCTTTTTGTATCTTTCTATGTCATTTTCCCTATGTGTGTCTGTATTTGTATCATTCTATATCTTTCTGTGGCTGTCTCTGTCTCTATTTGTATCATTCTATATCTTTCTGTGGCTGTCTCTGTCTCTATTTGTATGTTTTTATATCTTTCTGTGGCTGTCTGTGTCCCTATATGTGTCTTTTTATATCATTCTCTCTCTGTCTGTCTATTTGTATCTTTTCATATCTTTCCCTGGCTGTCTCTGTCTCTATTTGTATGTTTCTATATCTTTCCATGGCTGTCTCTGTCCCTGTATATATCTTTCTATATCATCTCCCTCTGTCTGTCGTTATTTGTATCTTTCTATATCTTTTTATTGTTGCCTCTGTCCCTATATCTATTTTTCTATATCATTCTCTCTCTATCTGTCTATTTGTATCTTTCTATATCTCTTCCTGGCTGTCTCTGTCCATGTCTCTTGCCATCTCTGCATCTCTCTGTTTTCTGTGCATCTCTCTCTTGTATTTCTCTTTCCCTATTGCTCTTCTATGTTTCTCCATCTCTCTGCTCTCTCTTCGGCTGGCCTTGTGTCTGTCCCTGACTGCAGTGTCTGTCACCCGATGAGATCCTGGATACCGTCAGCCTCATTCCGTCCCAGGGGATCGGCCCGGTCCAGTTCCTCCAGCTCTGCCCCATCCTCCTCCAGCAGCTGGACAGCCAGGTCTGCGTGGTCTACGATGTCCACCTCCATGATGACCACCATGACCATGACCACCACGACCATGACCATGACCACGATCACGATCACGATCACCACGACCATGTTCACAATGCCACGGAGGGTACGCCTACCAATGCTGCCGCTCGCCGGGAGTCGCTTGCGCAAGGTTAGTTTTCCAAACACACCAGGACTTATGTGGTCAAGATCAAGTTGCCATTATCATTTTCTTTTTTGTCTTCACAAATGACAATCATATTTTGTGCATGCACTGTTATTCATGTTCAGTTCAATTCTATTTACTTTTAAGTTCAATTCCATTCCATGGCATTCAATTCAATAAATTTGATTCAATTACATTCCAGTTCTCTCTAATCCAATCTAGTCCAATCCAGCCCAATTTAATCTGATCATCTCCGCCTTAGTGTTTACAATTCATTATTATCTCTTTCTTCTTTCTGCCCCAATTTGTGCCCAATCATTTCTACAGCTGAATAAAGTTCAAAATTCCTGCTACTGTTGAATGGACAGTATTTTTCAAGGGGTAGAGGATGCTACTGAAACATTGTCTTGTGAAAGGAATGGAATTAGATTTGGAGGATAATCCACCTGGCTGCCAATGAAAATGTCATAGTTGGCGCTGAAGTATGTTTATGATGATTTGTGTAGAGGTGTGTCCACTCAATATACAATGTATGAATTGCCATCTAACCCCTTAAATTTTCCGTCATTATATTTTCAAAACTTTCATTTTGAAGGTTACTTTTAGTTACATCTCATTGCATGGAGTACAAAGCAGTGGTAGAAGTAGTCTCATGTCAAGGAGGTGCTTTCAGCAAGGTTTTGTGGCTGTTTTGTTTTAAATGTCAAAGGCAACTTGACAGTCATGTCAAGACCACGCAATTTGCATCAGAATAGTTTTCAAGTTTTACCATGCTGGAAGAGAAAAATATTGATAGAATAAGTTCCACCTTTTTTTTTTGGATTAGTTCTTTTTTTATTATCTTTTTTATAGGCCTCCTCCTTCCATTGTTCACACCATTAAGCTGATTGCATACATTTTTAATATGGTGCCTGTGCCATCCCACTCACATCCTGTCTCTGGTAGGACAATAATTCCACACAACGACATGTTTAATTAGTAACTGACGCACTATGGCACTAATGGAAAATAGACAATAAAACAAGAAAGATGCCTTTCGTTTTGACGTTGGCGAGTGAAGTGTTCTACGTCATTGTTGTCAGGATGACGCCATCGTACTACCAAAGGCTACCTTCGTAGTGTATTGTTGGCCAGCACTTTAAAAAAAAAATTACATCTCACTTCTCAATTGATTGGCACTTCCGGCCCACAGAGTGGAGGCTAATCAAGTACAAGATATACAGTCTCATCTCAAATCAATAACAGACTTGTGCTACTGATTTGCCGAAAATGTGGGTGTAGCTCTTTCCAGGAATAGCTCTTCTCATTGAGCTGTTCTTTTTATGTTCGTATTCACAACAGGGAATAATTTTCCTTCTCGAAATTGAATAGCAGTTTTTGTCGATGGACATACATCTTCAACAAAATGGTGTACAAGTCTATGTAATGACACTGCTATGCAAATTACATGTTGTATAGCAGTCATACCAAAAATGCATAGCAAATTACTATGCGATACCAGGAAAATTATTCCCTGTCGTATATTTTTTTCTCCTTTGGGCATTAATTACTATCAAGAAGGAACGGTAGAGAAGCAAAGGAAAGGGAGCGGAATGGAAATGAAAGGTGGAAAGGGATGACGGAAGAAAAAGGAATGGAAATGAGAGAATGAGAGGAACGAGAAAGGTAGGAAAAGTAATTGAGAAATGGACGAGAAAGGATTGGAGAACAGAAGGAAAGAAGATTAGTGAGATGTTAACTCTTTGTGTGCTACAGTGTAAACTTCCTGCTTGCCACATTATTTTGAGACCACAATGGATTCACAGGGGTTTTTTTTTAAGACATTGTGTTTCAAAGCCTTGTAGCGTTTCATGGAAGCTCTTGTGCTAGAAATGCAGAACAGCAAAATTTGCATCACAGACAGAATTGCAAGCTTTGCAGTGACGTACATTCCACGGCAAAAGCTGTGGCTATTTTTCTTGCAAATGACCGGTGTCGGAAACCAACCGGTTTGTGCATGATCTTGCGCTTGAACAAAATATGCGAAGTTGACAAGAGGTCAACTGAATTGGGCATGCGAATGTTGCACTCAGGGACTTGAAGTAAACCCCATACTATAATCATCCAATGGACCACAACCACATTGATCTACACCCACAACCTTGCCATGTGACAGGCCTGTTCATACTATCAACGCAACTCTTTCTGTTGCTATTGATATTACTCATACCAATCAAACAGAAAAAAAAAAAGAAGAAACAAAAACAAATTCTAGTGCAAGTTTTTCTTTTCACACTACCATTTGCCTATCTCAATCTGTCCCATTTCCTGGTCCACAAAGGGCAAATTCTTCTATTCCTGTGGGTCATTGTCATAAGAAATCTCTCTAAGGTGCTGTTCACATGCTTTCATAAAATCAGGCACTCCTAAAAGCTACTTGTTTGTTCACAATTTCATTGCCATAATTTAGGAGGTTTTGTCATTGGGGGATTTTAATATAGATTACATGCCTGTTTTCGCATTCTCATACAAACTCATTTTGTTCGTGAAGTGAAAGTGGTTAGATTATTCTAGGTGCACTCATGTTATTGATTGCCATAATACAGTGCCTTTCCATAAGTGACAGCCATGTACAACATAACACATTCCTACAATTTTTCTAATTCATGATTTTTTTTTTTGAAGATTAATATCAAAATAACAAAAGTCCTAGACCCTGCAGTGCATGTTTTGGCCACCTGTCAGATTTGATCCCAGAGTAGCAGTTATCTAATAGGACTCCAGCTGCGCAGATGGGATAACAAAGCTCTCGAATTGCAAGCTTACATGTAAGAAAGGTGCATGATGAAAAACTTAATTTGGTGCCAGCAGACGAGATTGTGAGGTTTGCGTAGCATCTCCTTTAAAAATTTAAAATGAAATAAATCTTGTATTAAAGAAATTAATGTGTTCTTTTGCTTTCACTTAACAGCAAATGTGCTGATGGTAGGAGACCGTTTGTGTATGTGATATTTCATTCTCTACATTTGCTAATATCTTGTCGACTGATGTGATGTTACAGTGTGGGGCTACTCCATTGGGGCAGTGACACTGATCAGCGTGGCATCCATTACTTGCATCATGATGGTGCCATGCATCGAACGCTTCCCCATCGCCTACGGTCGTCTGCTCTCCTACCTCGTCGCCATGGCAGTGGGGACGCTCAGCGGTGACTCAGTTCTCCATCTCTTGCCTCATGTGAGTCTTGAGAAAGATGCCCTCTCCCTTCCCCTCCTCCTCCTCCTCCTCCTCTGGCTCTTCCTCCTCCTCTTCTTCCTCTTCCCCCTCCTCCTTTTCCTCCTTCTCCTTTTCCTCCTCCTCTTCTTCTTCCTCCCTCTTCTTCCTCTGCTTCTTCCTTTTCCTTTTCCTCCTCCTCCACCTCCTCTTCCTCCTCTTCCTTCTCCTTTTCCTCCTGCTGCTCATCCTCTTCCTCTTCTTTTTCCTCCTCCTCTCTTCCTCCTTCCTCTTCCTCCTCCCTCTCCTCCTCCCTCTCCTCTTCCTCCTTCTCTTCCTCTTCCTCCTTCCTCTTCCTCCTCCCTCTCCTCCTCCCTCTCCTCCTCTTCCTCTTCCTCCTTCTCTTCCTCTTCTTCTTCCTCCTCCTCCTCCTCTTCCTCCTCCATCTCTTCCTCCCCTTCTCCTCCTCTTCCTCCTTCCTATTCTTCCTCTTCCTTCTCCTTCTCCTCTTCCTTCTTCTCTTCTTCCTTCTTCTTCCTCCGCTTTCTCCTCCTCCTCCTCTTCCTCCTCTTCCTCCTCCTCTTCCTCCTTCCCCTATCCTACTAAATGGAAGGATGGATAATTCAGACACAGCAGACACAGCCTAAGATTCTCTTGAGTATTACATACTGTACATTTCTCTTACTTTTGATACAAAGACAAGTCTTTTTGTCTGAAGTGTTTACTTGACACCTTTAAGCAATCTTTGAGCCAATTATTTTCTATAATTCAGGCCATAGGGTTCTTCATTTTCTTCTACTGATATGAATACAGTGTTATTGCTTCAAACGTGTTGTAAGTACATGTATCTGTGATGGAAAAATTCAGCAAAACTTTCTCATATTATTGTAATCTTTTCACACACAATTATATACCCCTCCCTTCCTATTTCATTGGCAAAGACTTTCTTAAGGAACAAAACAGAAAGAAGTATATTCCTGTTTTTGCTTAGAAAATTTTGCACAACATAAAACACCAGACCTTGTGACATGATAGTATAAACGGCCTCCTCAGTGATGGCACATATTTTATATTCTACAGTCTCGTTTGATAGCCAACAAATGTGTATTTTTTTCTTTCTTTTAATGCAGGCATTTGGACTTCACGGTCACAGCGAAAGTGTCGGAAATTCTACCACAGGCCATGGGCACTCTCACGCCACTGTGGCGGGGGAGGCAGGCATGGACAAGAACTTGGTCGTGTGGCGCGGCTGCACGGTGCTGGTCGGCATCTTCAGCTTTTTCATCTTCGAGCAGGTGATGAGGATGTGCCAGAAGCAGCCGAGAACAAAACTGGTAAGATGAGATTAAGATGGGTGAGATTATGCCCAGCTGCTAAGCTCCTCAGTCCGAGGTGCCTCTGTTGTCTGTCCTCTTTTTATATGACACAGTTTTGTTCTCAGCTTGACATTTCTTCCTTCCTCAACTTCTGCTTTTTCTTCTTTTTCTTCCTCTTTTTTTTCTGTTTTTTTGTCTTTCTTCTCCCTGAGGTCTCCTTATTCTTATTTTTCACTTCTTCTTTTTTTCTTGCCCTTCCTCTTTGTTTGGTAATCTTTTTTTTTCTCTCTCTCTCTTTATTTTACTTTGCTTGTACAACTTGTATTCTTCCTTTTCTTGTTCATCTTTTGCAGGGTTTTCCAGTGACATTAATCTGGCAAGTTCTTATTTGCACAACTTATCCTCTTTGGGTTTTTTTTTTTTTCTTTCTTTTTTTTCCCGCACAAAGTTTTCAAGCTCCGTATTTTTCTTTCCCTCTTGCTCTCTCGGTCTGTCTCAAGCTGTGTGACCCTCTGTCTCTTCATTGTCATCTCCAAGTCGGCATTCTTGGCCTGAAAATGTGAATGTAAACGTAATTCCAGGAGACCTACTGTACAATTAGACTTGAGGCTTTGCTACTTTTCGGGGTCCATGCGAATCCTATCGATTATGAAAAGTTTGCACGTTATGGTTTAGTAGAGACAGTCAAAAGTTTTCAGGTTCTGCCATTCATTCAATCATGGTCATCCTCATTGAAGATTACAAAGCATGTTTGTTATTCTTATGAATTTGAGCTGTTTGTACGTTTAAAAACTGAGTGGGAATTGTGTTCCTTGTCGCAAGAATGCTTTCAGAGTAGCAAACGTTGGGTCTGTCTATAGAAGGAACATGTTTTGTTTTATGTGTTTGTGAGTATTTCTGTGTCTGTGTTTGTGTGTCTGTATTTTGGTGTGTCTGTATGTTGGTCTGCAGAACAAAGCTGCAGCTTTGTACAGTGGTGATGGGTCGGTGCGATGCATGTGCCCAGAAATTCTCAGTGGGAAGCTACAACATTTTACACTTTCACACTTACATTTTGGCTGACTTAGTTGTAATCATTTAAGCCTTTTTCTTTATGACAGTGTTCTTCTCTTGTAATCAAATTGAGCATGATTAGAGAAACTGACTGTCAAGGGTTCTACATAAAGATGAAAGATGAGCGTCTGTATGATGTTACTTCCCCCCCCCCCCCCCCCCAATGCATTTCGAAATCATTCAACTGAAAGTTAACCTTATGGACTCTGACTGGTATCGTAAAATGTAGGTTCTTATGGAGGTCAAAGTATAAGAGGCATATTTCAGTCCCTTGTCTATTAAACTGATCAAATATTTGCAGCCTCTGTATAAGTTGTTGTGATGGATTTGTACATCTTCATGTCTAAGAACTTTATTTAAGTGTATCGTTAGTCTCCAATTTGCAATTTATGAGCGAGGGTGTTTGCATGTGACTGCTAATTGTCGGTGAGGGGCAGTGTTTACATCCAGACTTTGTTTATAACGTGCACAGTTGTGAAGTGTTGCACAGTTTTAAGATTGCTGTGATGGTGTGTGTGTGTGTGTGTTTGTGTGCTGTTTCAGACTGCGAAATTGGTGCCTTGCGTTTCTGAGAAAGCAAGAATATTAAAAGATGTGTGTTTTACTTGGACTTGTAAACAAGTAAGACAACAAATAGTTGCATATTTTGGTAGAATACATTGATTCAAGGCTTTGGAATCATTCCACAGAGAGCACTGTTGCAGATTACAGTGCGCACACACACCTGTGTAAATCTGATAATGGTCATGGCATGCTTGTAGTGGTGTTAGCATATATCGGAGTTTTCGACTTTGAAGTTGCAAATTATTCTGGTATGGGGTGCATGTGATAGTTAGATTAATGTATTCAGGGATGATGGATTATGCGTATATGTTTGAAAATATGCATGCATACGGATCAGACAAATTAATATAACATCTGCTTCTACAATATGTATTTCATTGATTGTGCAAACAGCTAATATTTGAAGAAATCATCTAATTCTTGTTTCATATCAATGAATTTGAATGTTAACCTAAAGTATGTGTGGGTGTATGCTTTTTCACGTGCATGAACCATGTCTTTGATATGACATTTTGGTGAATGGAACTGTCATATGCAGCATCTTTTTCATTATTTTCTTTTTTGTCAAGCAGGGAAGACGAGGTGATTAGGTATTCACAGAATCCTCACTAAATCGACAGCTTTGAATAATACACCTAGCATGCGCCATAAAAATCATACATCACTCTAACAGGACCAATCATATATTACATTCTATTCTGAACCCCACCCCGATTTTTGCCTGTGAAGATCTCCCTGGTAATGGATCAGCCCAGTCAACCAGATGGCAGTTGCCATAGTGACCACAATGAGGCAAGTGATGTTTTATGTCGTGCATGACCACGTTGGTAGAAGCATGAAATTTCACTCCATGTTTTGAGTCGCTGTCAGCAAAGATTTTGTTTTCCACTTTCTGCTGGTATTATGTCATAGTTCAATTAAATTGAATTTTACTTTATTTCCACCAAGAAAAGCTAATGCATAATACAAACTACACATTTGACAAATTATATTGTATGATAATTCATAAGATGTACAATGGATGATGCAAAATTTACCTACAAATGAAAATGAATGAGTAATGAGAGACATATTGCATAATTGCAAGGATGACAAAATAAAATATAGCAATGGAAAAGAGTGATGTACTTAAGACCAAAGCTTTTATGATCACTCAAAATACAATATATGCCTAAAATGACAAAGATAACAGTAGTGGAAAAATGAGCAAAACAATACACACAAATGGACATGATTTATATGGTGTTCATTTTTCCCCTTTTTTAAATAGGGGGATATTTCATGTTGAAGTGAAGTGCATGATTCTACTTGAAGTCTTAATAGCTGCATTATAGCATTTTATTTGCTTAACACAAAAGGCTCGGTCAGACTGGCAAAAGACTGAGAAGATTTTGAGTTCGCGATTGTTAAGATCCCGAAATTTTGCCAGTGTGACTGCAAACTTCCCGCGAAATCTCCCACAAAACTTCTCGCGAAACTTCCCACTCCAACTAGGGATATTCTCCTCACCCCCGCTAAACTTCTTGATCTTTTGGCAGTGTGACCGCTAGCAACTAAAACTTTGCCTTATTTTTCACGTGACCAATCCACCACCTGTTTGTGGGCAGCGTCTCCGAAGCGCAAGGCCATTGTTATGTACAGATGTTCATTGTTAAATGTAAAAATCACTATCCATCGGACGGCGCGCTCATTCTTCTTTCTTGCGCGTGCGTACCAATGACATTGAGAAGTTTGGCTGCCAAACTTCGCGATCTTAAACTTCTCGATCTTCTGCCAGTCTGACCGCGCCTAAATTGTCACTCTGTCTTTTTGGCTCTGCATATTTTCCTTTTCTGCATGAATGTCTTTCCTCTTGTATTTCAGTCATTTCAACAAAAGAGAAAAGAACTTGCATTCCAATTGCATTCCACTTGTTTCCACATGTTTCCAGCATTTGATTTATGTTTTTCAACAAATGCAAAAGAATTAGAGTAAAATGCATGCCAAGTTTCTTATCTACACCTTGTCTTACACTACTAACCACCTCTCCACTGGTTTTGATATATTGTGATATTTGTGCAGTTCAGTTTGTTTGTTTGTTTGTTTATTTCACCTTTATTGTGAATGTGATGGCCACCTAAGGTTCTGTGTGCCATAGAATAGTTTCTCAAATGCCTTCAAGAAAGTTTAGACAATTATGCTGTTACTGTTGTGTTTATTTTGTGTATGTGTGTGTGTGACGTGTGCATGAAGCATCGCTGTTGTGTATCGTGAATGTGATGGCCACCTACGGTGGAATCTGTGTGCCATGGAATAGTTTCTCAAATGCCTTCAAGAAAGTTTAGATGATTATGCTGTTGTTGTTTTCATTGTGTGCATGTGTATGTGTGTGATATGTTTGTTTCTCTTTGCCATAATAACAATTTCCCTCTATGCATCAATGCTTTCTCCTTGTCTCTCTTGTTTTTTGAGGAAGATACTTCCTCTGAAACTGCTGCATGGAATAAAAAGAGAAGTAGATATATACCTGTATGTTAGTGAGGCTCCTGGGGCAATCAGACTAAATCTTGTCAGTTTATCGCATGGGAATCTTATGGAAACCTTTTTTTTGGGGGGTCTTCTCACCATAATGTTAGTATTTCACTCCGAATGTAAACTACTTTATCACTTATATGAACAGATATACTGTACAATAGCGAAAGGAAGGATATTGCCTGTGAATGTGTTCAGTGAAAATCAGTATGAAATTACCTGTTTTGTCATGTCTCTGCAAGGAAATAAAATCTTGGCTATATCCGTGGAAGTGGGAGTAAATACAACTTGCCTATTGACTTCATTAGTCAATCATCAGGAAAAATAGAGATCAGCTGGCAAGTTTGTTTTTTGTTTTGTTTTTTGTCTATATTGTGCAAAAGCAAATAAGATCTAATTCAGGTGTTCCTGCATGGCAGAGTTCAAAATAAGGCTATAAATTATGGTTTGCTGCTTCTCAGACAAATACATTCCAGAAAAGCCTAGCTGCAAAACAGACCTTGTTTTTAATGTATTAATGTAATGTAAAATAAAGCTTTGTTCACATTGCACATCAGTTTGAATAAGCACTGTTAAACAAACAGACAAACTGGCAAATGAATGCTTGCTCTTAATAATATTAAGTTGCCCTGGTAATTCTTTGCTATTATGTGTATTCACACAATGCGGGTGCATCATGAAAATTAAAGTAAAATGTTTTTTTTTCTTCTTGTATTTGCACATTTTACACTATTCCATGTGAGGACAATATCTGAACTTTTTTTGGTTGTCACTTTTTATGACCAGATCATTGTAGATTTGTTTATTTTGGGGGTTTTCCCCTGATTTACTACATTGTTTGAGCACCACTCTATTGATAAGTGAAAATTATAACCGAAGCCATCCAAGTCATATTAATACCAATGGATAATGCAAAGTGGTACAATGAGAAAACTTCATGTGAATTTCCGTGTGAACGTGGTGTGTCAGAGTGTCGAAGCTGAGTAACTCGCAGCCCTGCGGGGGAACAGATGGGAGAGTCTGTTTACATTGAAAACAGATGATGAATGTCACAGTGTAAATTGTCATTGGCGGATGATATGTCATGGTGTACTCAAAATTTGCTACTGAGTTGCATTGAAATAAGCTATAATCCCTCATTTCTGTGAATTTAATCATAACTTGTCATGCCCCTCATCTCTATTTTTCTACTTAGATTCAAAGTGATTTTTTATTTTATTTATTTTTTTTTAATCTGTGGTGAAAATAAACTTTAGGTGGCAAGAAAAGCGAACAAGAGGGGAAAAAAGAAAACAGCAGCTTCAAAATATCACAGATGTTTACATGTTTGTTTGTTTGTTTGTTTGTTTGTTTTTAAGTGCAAGCATACTTGTTGGATCCACATGTTATTTAAACAACCAGGAGAAATGTGATGAAGTATATTTACAACATAGACACAATCAGTGCCTCCCAGTATCAAACCAAGTTCAGGGCAAAGAATAAGACTGAGGTTAATAGTTCAAAGAGGTCTGCACACTGATTATTTCATGCAGGTTGATGCATTTCCATGATTTGATATAATCTTGTATGTTCTGAAATTCCTAGTGTTATTTTTTTTTTTTTATTCTTGTGTGTAATTAAAATGCATGCAAAGGGAAACAAGGAGCTAGTGTGTATCTTAAGTATATTTATGAAATAAAGTAGCGGTAGATGTCACTAGATTGATTTCATTTTCAGCAACTGATTGACTGTGAATGAAACTCTGGTGTGCACTGCTAAAACTTTGTCAGATAAATATCAAATGATAGAACTGTTATTTGAGGGTGACGCTTCCACATCAGAATGCGTAATTGATAATGCATCCAAAGGAGAAAAAAAAAATGGAGCTAGTGTGTATCTTTAGTATCTTAGACATTAAATCAAGGTGAGACAGTACTGGGTTGATTTTTGTCCCCGCCGAACGAGTTCGAGCAGGGGACTATGAAACGGGCTCCGTACGTGTGTGTGTCCGTGTGTCTGTCCGTCCGTCTGTCCGTCCGTGTGTCCGTCCGTGTGTGCGTCCGTGTGTGATCAAAATCTTCAATTTGCTACTTCTCTGTCATTTATGAGCCAATTTTGATTCTGTTTGCTTTATATGATAGCACTACATGGGAGCTTTGAAACTTCTACACAGAATTTCAGTCGTGACCTTTGACCTTGACCTTTGACCTATATTGTACATTTTGCTACAAAATGCTACTCCTTCGCCATTTCTAACCCGATTTCGATTCTGTTTGCTTTATGTGATGGCACTAGGTGAGGGCTTCAAAACTTCTACACAGAATTTTGACCTTTGACCTTGATTTTTGACCTGTATTGTACATTTTGCTACAAAATGCTACTCCTTCGCCATTTCTTACCCGATTTCGATTCTGTTTGCTTTATGTGATAGCACTAGGTGAGGGCTTCAAAACTTTTACACAGAATTTTGACCTTTGACTTCTTTGACCTTTGACCTTGATTTTTGACCTGTTTTGTACATTTTGCTACGAAATGCTACTCCTTCGCCATTTCTTACCCGATTTCGATTCTGTTTGCTTTATGTGATGGCACTAGGTGAGGGCTTCAAAACTTCTACACAGAATTTTGACCTTTGACTTCTTTGACCTTTGACCTTAATTTTTGACCTACATTTTTTGTACATTTTGCTACTAAATGCTACTCCTTCGCCATTTCTTACCCGATTTTGATTCCGTTTGCTTTATGTGATGGCACTAGGTGAGCGCTTCAAAACTTCTACACAGAATTTTGACCTTTGACTTCTTTGACCTTTGACCTTGATTTTTGACCTATATTGTACATTTTGCTACAAAATGCTACTTCCGGCGGGGACATATATTACGCACTGCATAATTTCTATTTTTCCTTGTATTTTTAACAACTGATGGACTGTGAATTGAACTATATTGTGCACTGCTAAAACTTCATCATATAATATCAAATAGTGCGGAGGCTATTTGACGGATGATACTTCCACATCAGAAGGGATGTGCGAATAGAAACTGCACAAAAAGTGATGAAATGAAAATGAAAATTACTCAACTGGCATGCCCAGGCACGTACGTGTCTGATACATATCTATTAATAAAGAGTTGTACACAAAGATTATTCGATATATCAGTTTCAATTTGTCGGAATTATGTGGATAAGTGATATAACCAGCTTTCCAGGAGGGTACAGTTTTGAATGCTTCCACATGATACAGCTCTGATTTGTACTTTTGCACATATTTCTGGATAGGATTGAATTTTTGTTTTATATGCTTTCATTAACCCTAAAAGGGCCGGGGGGGGGGGGGGGGGGGGCGGAATCCGCCCCCCCCTCGACGTTTCGCGCTATAATTCTGTAACGCGAGAAGGCCTCATCGCGAGGCTTCTTGACTTTCTTCGTTCAAGTCTCGCGCAACTTTTGAGACCAAATTTGCAACGTCCGCGCATACTTTTGCGAAGCCACGCCCATTTTTGTAACGGAATGTCGCTCCAAAATGGGCACAATTTTGTGATTTTGTGTACATTTCCTATGGAAAACAGTGCTCTGTCATGAAAGGCATAAAAACCTGATTATTTTTACAATTAATCACTTTCATTGATTAATTTTGTGCTATTTATGGTAGAAAAGTGGTCAGTGACAATTTCCAATGAAAAAACAAAGAAAAAACAAAAGTTGAAAAACAAAGAAATACATAAGAAATTCTGAAAACAATATAATACATAAGAATTGAAATGAGTTTTGGAAGTTTTTGTGATGTACAATTGTTGAATATGCTAAAACAGATTTACAGATCAAAAATTAGACTCTCAATGCTTTCAATTAAGCTAAAACATCACCTTGAGCTTAATTTGCATAATTAATTAATTAAAATTAGAAATTGATTGTTTCAAAAAATCTTATAACACAATCTTGTAGATTATGATGCGGGTCTCACGCATGCAAAATTTCATCGCGATCGCACCACCGATGGCCGAGATCTCAGGGGGGGGCGGAATCCGCCCCCCCCCCGGTCTGAGCATAGCCAAAAAAGCCCGGCCCCTTTAGGGTTAAGTGAGATTTCATCTCATGTAATAAATAAACATGCAAAATACAGTCTGTATAAGCAACATTATGTTAACATTCAAAATGAACCTTTAAATTGCTCAGTAGGATGCCACAAATGCACCTGTGGAATTCTTTTGTGCATTGATAGAAAACTTACAACTGTTACAATAATTACAGCCTGTTGGAACTCCATCCTGAAACTTTGTGTCCATGTGTAGAGAGTGTGATTTTTTTGAGGCATACCAACGTACATTGGATTGCTGCGCTGCACTGCGGCCTTTCAAGTCTGACATAAAAACAATGAATGTTTGCACAGAGCCATATAAACACCCAAAGAACATTTCCTCTCTGTTGTCGTCATCATAGACTCATTCAGGGAAACTTGTTATTTCTTCTGAAAGCAGATGACTGACACCGCACATATGAACGACCCATTTTCTTTCGCAGTCCTTGCGGTAACATTTCCGTCTCCAGATGAAACTTTTTTTGGAAAGATTGTCGGTGCTTCTGTGAAAGAGTTATTCCCCTCTCACATTGAAATATCAGCGTCGTAATTTCGTGGAAGAATTTGGTTTTTCCCCAGAGGTGGATTGGCACATTAAAAAAAAAAGACAACAACAAACAACATTCACATGTTATACATCCTCTCATGTTTTGGTGTTCACTGCATAGAAAAACAGGACCCTCCCCCCCCCCCCCAAAAAAAAAAATGATTTCTGAACATGAAAAGCATACATTGGAATGTCATCATCCTTATCGGGATGATTAGGGGTGACAATGGAATTCTTTCCAGCCGATGTTGATGTCAGTCATAAAAGTTCGTGCCCTCACACAATAGCAAAGAAAGAAAGAAAAAACGTTCACACACAACATGAGAGAGAATTCATGCGAGTTGTCATGAATTCAGCAGAAATGTTTGCGCAACAATACACTGTCAAATTGTGGTTCAACCGTATATGAATGGAAGATGGATGGGTGCAATAGAAATCACTCACAATTTATGTTTAGGAGATTTTTGTGGGTACATTCACTGAGATCCTCTACAGCATACCCCCCCCCCCAAAAAAAAAAAAAAAAAAGAGAAGAAAAAAATCACATCAAACGTCAAGGATGATTTGTGCGTGTTTTTTTTTTTTTCATTTGCCATTGTTTTACCCCACACAAAAGTAAATATCAGACATGGCCACACAGTAGGGTTGCTGATCAAAAAAAAAAAAAAAAAAAAAACCACCCAAAACAAAACAAAAACAAAACTTCATTGTCCTGTTTTGTTTGTTTGTTTGTTTGTTTTTTACCTTGTGCTTTGCAAAAGGAAGTCGCTGGGGCCAACATACCAGTATATATGTGCACAAACAGGAACATGGAATGTTATTATCAACTGTCCTCATACTGAGTAATTCTTTTGCTTGATTCCTAGAACTGTGCAGAAGGAGAAGAAATCACATTTATCATGGTGGGCAGGTATGGGGGAGCAAAATAAGTGATTAACCTTGGGTGAGATTTTGTTGGATGATTATTTGAGCATATTAAGGTGCTTAAGTCAGTGCTTCTTGTGTTGAATGAAGTACTCTAGGTGTTACAAAAAACATTACCCACTTTGATCCTTAACAGTTCAAAAACTATACATCAGATAATGCTGACATTGGTATGAGCAAAGGGTGAATAGTGTACAATTTTGTTGGCCAGTAATTTAAAAATGAAAGCAGAAATCAGTTTCAGTAAATTCAAGATTTACTTTTGAGTTAGGTTTCAGATTTTGCTCTATTTTCAACCCTCCGTACAAAACTTTCATTTTGCACAGAGGTCAATTGGTGTGCATAGGACTGTGTGGTTAACACCCAGACAATGGTCCTGAACAATGGCCAGGGGTTGAATGCTCTATATATTCATGAGAATACTGTCACAGCTAGTCTTTATTCATCCTGAAATGTAGTGTATGCAGGCACATGAAAACATATGCTTAGTTTTTTTCATGTGCATGCATTTTACCCTTTAACATGAATTTAGACTAGCAGTGCCCAGGGCAATACATCATGAATTATTATTAAAGAATTTATGTGCCTTGGAGCAAGAGACCACAGACCTCGTCAGCAGAGGTCTGAAAAGATGGTATTTGTGATATTCATGTCTATTGTTCAGGGTCATTGTAAGTGCACACTCACATACACATCATTGGTTCCTGGGTAAAGTTCTTTTTTTTTTCTTTCTTTCTTTCTTTTTTTTTTTTTTAACAGAGGCTTCAAATTTGGCCAAAATCTGGAACTTAACTTTAAGATTAATCATGGATTTAACGAAACTGATTCATGTTCTCATATTCAAATCACCTCCAACTAAATTGTACACTATTCAGCTAGTACTCACATCAATGACACTGTAATCTAATGTATTGTTTTCAAAATATTAAGGATCAAAAGTGGGAAATGTTTTTTTTTTTTTTTTTTTAACACCTAGTATGTATTGTATAGGCATATCACCTCACAGCCCACATTCTTCTCTGTTATTTTGAATTTCAGAAGTCAAAATGTTTGGGAATACCAAACGTGAGTGCAATCATGAAATCCTTTGGACCAGTAGCAATTGCAAAACTGTGCCCCTAATTCTATTCTTTGTTTCTTTTTCAGTAGCATCTGAGAAATATGTATATTCTTTTTTCTTACACAGAAAAATATGCTGCCAGGAATGCACAATATTTGTACATGCTGGTTTATTGTTTTCATATATGTGTTGAGTCATGTACTCAAGAGTAGGCTCATGCTGCAAGTTCAGTTTGATATTTAAAGCAATGTTTTGTTTTGTTTATATATATATATATATATATATATATATATATACAGATTTTTAAACATTCAGACTTGAAAAGTTTTGTGTACATGTTTATAAACATTAGATATTTTATTTGCAGCTTGGCATACTGTCGATAATTGATGGTGCATGATTATCACAAATGAGAATATCACCTCTGATTTCCATTGGAAAAGGAATTACAAGATTCGAGCATCAGGCCCAAAACGAGAATTTTTATGCCTGAGGATGGGGGTTTCAAAATTGGACAAAGGGGATGTTTCTGAGTTACCAAGCGACTAAGAGGGGTAGGGCATGGGAGAGTCATGGCCGTATGCAGGAATTTTTCTTGGAGAGGCAAGAACATGTTCAATAGGGGATGGGGAGGATGGGGACAGCATGCAAGTAAGGGTTGGGGAGTAAGTTGGGGAGGATGTGTGAGGGGGTAATAATATGTATATCCCTTTCCTTTGAGGGAGCTTTTGCATTTTCAGAATAGAAATTCAATATTTATAGAGGGTTGGACCCCTCCTCCTCCCCCCACCCCCACAGATAAGGGCCTGAGCATTTGATGGTGAACCTGCCCGCTCTGGTGTGCAGCCTTCCCACAAGATATTAGTCAAGCCAGTAAAAGCTGTTGTTGACCAAAAAGTATGGAAAAGTGGGAGTTGCTACCCTCTGATCTGCTTTGTGATTTAATTCTGGTATGCTTACAGAGCTCACCCTCCACAAAAGTTATTAGGTGATCCGAGTATCCTCTCGGATCACCTATTGTATCTGTACGGATTCTTTCTTCTTCTTCTTTATTTCTTTCTCCTCAAATGTTGTGCAGAGGTTAACTCAAAAAGTCATTCACCTATCACTTCTAAACTGATACCATATATGTATCACGTCATAAGGACGACAGATCTAATGTATCACTGTGATCAGTCAACCATGACGTCACTATGACGTCATTATCTGAAAACACGTTTACATTCGTATCTCATTAATGGAATGGATTTTCTCAATGAAATTTACATATCATATAGTTCAAGTCAAGCTCTATTGATATATTTCATAAAATTTAGTCACGTTCATAGTAAACGAGCGCGTACGCGCGCGTTGAAATTTTAACATGCTCCAATCGAGCTCAAAATTGTTTTGCACACGTTTCAGGTCATTTGGAGTATTTCAGAAAAAATTGACGGACGCGTACGCGCGCGCGCATATACGCACGCACAGCTCATATGCAATAGAAATTTCCCGTTTTTTCACACGTATCGGATGTCTGAAATGTCAAAGAATGTTTCTACCAAGTTTCAAGTCGATCCGACTCAATATGACGTCATACGGACCCGTCAAAGTTGAAATTCCGCGCGCGCGTCAATGGCGATATACAGTGCAACAATGCCAAAAAACCGCCAAATTTAAATCCGATTTTACTCGTCAGGATGGACGGTGACCCCCCATTTTCTTTACATATTTTGAAAGCTGATGAGTTGTACATATCATTTCATGGGTTGGCGATACTGAAAAAATGATTAAAAGATATCAAATTTCTTAAAAAAGTAAAAAAAGTAAATTTTCAAAATGACGTCATCAAAATTCAAGTTCACTCGAGCGTATCTCACTTATCCTTTGCCGATTTTCACCTAACTTTCAGTATGTTGTAGCTTATTTAATGTTCTTTCATATTTATCATTACAAACTTTTGATTGGATGACGTCATCACCTCGTAAAAATGGATTAAAAGTATCCTTGTAAAATTTGACCAGTTTACGTGTTATCTCTATGGGAGAGCAGTTTTTCTGGAAGTGAAAATTGACATGACTATCTTTTTCGAGCACTAGCTCACTTATGCTTCGGTGAATTTTTCCCAGATTTTAATATGATGTAGCTGAGACTTTGCGCTATCGTAAGTGTGCCCTTCGTTTTTTCATACGATGTCGGGATCACGTAAAAAAACTTACTTGAAATTAAAGTTTATCTTCGATGTATTGAAATATTTCTTTCTTTTTGCAATGTTATGTGCAATAACTCAAGAAAAACATACCCTATCACCACCATATTTTGCACATATTTAGTTCATGTCACGAACATTATTTCATAAAATAACAACGACTTGATCAGACGCCATTTTGGGTATGTAAATTAGGGTCAAAGGTCATAGATGTTTCATCCTGTATCTTGGTGAATACATGTCCTATCTTTCCCATATTTTGCACACGTAAAGACCATGTTACAGGGATCATTTCATAAAATAACCACTTTTTGCTCAGATGCCATCTTGTCTATGCAAAGTGGGGTCAAAGGTCATATGTACTTCTTTTTCTATTTTCGCTATGACGTGTTATCTCTATGGGAGTGAATTTTTTTAGATGTGAAAATTGACATGACTCTCTTTATCGAGCACTATCTTACTTACGCTTCGGTGAATTTCTCTCAGATTTTAGTATGTTGTAGCTGAGACTTTGCACTATCACGATTCGAATCATTGATTAAAAAAGAAATCGGATCCCCTTAATTTGTCAGCGATGACAAATTACAATCTCTAGTTTCACTTTTTTTCAATATCATTATTATTATTGTTATTATTGTTATTATTATTATCATTATCATTATTATCATTATATATATACTTTGATCTGTTTGATAATTTGCTTTTAATTTGTTGGTTGACTCTCACTTTCATTTTGTTGCTTCTTCTTGTTACACCAGGTTAGGACTCGCTGCTTGCTCGGCCCCCCCCCCCCCCCCCCCCCCTCATGCTGTTGCTATTTCACTCTTTTCCTTTCTTTATCCCTCTGTTATTCCTTATCTTGTTTGATGTTGCCTCCCTATTCACCCTTTTCCTTTTACAGGTTGCCCCCTTGGTCCTCAGGATCATCACTGACCCTCCTCTGCCTTTTGTCTGTCCACCCTCCTGCTTTAATCCCCCTCCCTTTACCTGTTGGGGCTCCTTACCCATTACCTCCAACCCTTCCCTTTTGTTTTCTTTGTTAAGTGTCCCTAGTCCTCCCATAATTGTTCTTTTTGTGTGTAGTCCTTATAATTATGTGATTGCTTTCCCAGCCTGTTTGTCATTTTACCTCTGACGAAGATTCTGCTGGGATCAATAGCTCAGACCCCTTTTGACTCCATTTCACCCCAGTGTGTCGCCACTATTGGATAAGCAGTTTTCAGCAGCTTTTTTTGCTACAAAACTAATTTTAAATAGAAATTCATTTTCTGGGCCTTAGCATTTGTTTGCTCAGTTTCTGTGTTTTGTAGTTATTATTCAGTTGAAGTGATTATTGCAGTGTCATTTTTGCCTGCTCTGTTGTGTGAATAAAACACTTGTGTTGCAATCTTCATGTGTGTGTGTGTGTGTGTGTGTGTGTGTGTGTGTGTGTGTGTGTGTGTGTGTGCGTGTGTGTTTCGTTTTACAAATGCCATTGAACGTTCTACTTTGGACTCGGGCATATACTTGTTTCATTCGCCGTGTATGTCACACCCGCATGGTGTGGGTGCATGATTCCTTTCACGTGTTTGGTGAGTGCCCCTCACCAAGGCAGCTAGGAATGATGGCGCATGACACAGGTTACTGTAAAGCGAGATATTTTCGTGGCGTGGAATCTTTGTGATTCGCCACGGGAATTCAGTGCGTAGTGTAGACAAGAACTTTCTGATGCTTTTTAATTTCGCGAATCTTGGCTCTCACAAAATTCCCCCAGATTAAAATGTACGCAAACATTTTTGGTTTTACGATGAGCTGTTACGTCTTCATAAAAGGAAATAATCTGGTATATTTGCATATTCTATGATATATGTATATAAATATATATAAATGTGAATATATATATACATAAATTTCATATACACAATTGTATTGTGGTTTATAATAGTAATAATGTTAATCATATCTATGAGTAAATATACAGATATTTTGTCTTACATGTATATTTATTTATACATTTATATACCTGCTTAATCGTAAGTGTGTGTGTGTGTAGGCTATCCACTACATATATACATAGGTCCTATATGTATGTATGTATGTATACATATATATATAATGTGAGGATAACTTGTACAGTGTAGTGATGTTCGAAAAGTGCAACTTGAGTGACATTGCTTTGAAGTTTATTGGAGCATATCAATTTTATGCAGCTAGTAGCTGGGTGCATGCAAAATGCGAAAGTGATGTGTTGGTCCCAAGGAGGTGTCACACCAATACATTCTTGGTCCCACTCAACCTGAATCTTTTCTTCTTTTTTTTTTCATTTTTTTTTTTTTTTGAGGGGGGGGGGGGGGGAGGGGAAAGCAGGGGAGGGGTGTTTTCAGTCTTTGCAGGTTACTGGGCAGGATCTCTCTGTTTTGGCTCAATTTGTAAGCTCCAGTGCAGCTGTAAGACTTCAAGAAGTGTTCCCCCCCCCCCCACCCAGTCTCATGCTCCAGCAGCAGTTTTTGAAGACTTTGAACCTTGTACTGGATTGAAATTGGTTACTCATTGCACAAGGTCCAGGGATACTATACTAACAAACTGACTCGGTTGTACACGTTGTATTTCGTTCTTCTACTAGGCAAAACTAGGAAGTATTTGTCGTTGATTTCAGCTCGATTTATTGAAAGATCTTAATTGATATTTCTGCTCAGAGTATGCATGATGATGTTTATAGGCACAATTGCTGACCCAACTCTGTTAACAAGAAAGCATTTTTTTTTTCAATTTTCTCCCCCCCCCCAAAAAAAAAAAAAAAAAAATTCCAAAAATAGAAAACAAATAATGGACAAGTTTCCCTTCATTTTGCTGCACATAGCTTGCGATTTTGAAGCAAACATATTTGGTTTCCCAACTACACATTTACTGCAAAAACTGAAATGTGTAATGTGTGCTATAATGCTATCATTGTATATCTTGGTACATCATACTACAATGGCTAAAAGCCTAATTCTAATCATGGCACAAAGTGCAAATAGACATAGTCCACTAAGCTATTTTCAGCCTTTTGCAGAATCGTACACACTCCCCAGTCCTTCGGAGAAAGAAATATCAATTATTTATTGCTTCTGCTTAAGGGAAAGTGAGGCAGACAATATTTGTGCTCTGTCAATTCTGTTAGGAGCCCCATTCTAGGAGGAGATACAAAGTGACAGTGCCCCTTTCGTAGTGAAGCAGTTATCGTGAAGGGTACAAATGTACTGCAGTCGAGAGATACACAGCAAGCAGGGTGTTCAGACGCAGAAAATTGATACTAGAACGGTATAGCTATACGATGAATTTAAATTCGTCTGAAAGCTGACTAATGAAACGATGTATAACGAAGCGACGCATAGTGAAACAATGGTCAGAGCATCATTTCAAACTAGAACTCGATAACGAATCAGCATTCCATCGTGTCCATTGTGCGTCTGAACGTATGGCGACCATAGAACGATATATTAAACTAGGCGGGGCTTAGTGGGAGTGTGCACAAAAGGTGACCCCACACCTGTCACTCATTACCATAACAGCATGCGCAGTGAGAAACTGCACATCCTATACGACGTTTTCCAGAGCGGTCGAAATTAGCGTCTGAATGGTCTGTGGGCGATACGATGATTCTTTATACGTCTTTTCTTCATCGAGTTTTGGTATAAACTGGCTTGTGTCTGAAGGGGGGGGGGGGCGGCTTGAATTATGGTTGTAAAAGAAGATGTGGGGAGTGAAAGAGACAGACAGACAGACAGACAGACAGACAGGGATGGATTGTGTTACCTTTCTAGGGCAATAACTTTTATGTGTACGGTAAGCAGGGAATGATGGCATCAAATGTACAGTTGTACCATGGTGTTGAGAAGTTCAATATGATTCACAACATCAATAATCATTAAAAACAAAAACAAATATGTATTGTGTAATATGTGATGGGGAGTTCACGTATCAAGCCAAAGGCTCAAGGTAAACGTGATTCCCTTTGTAGAATTGAATACATAGAATTGTACAAATATAGATTCAGAGTCCAATTCAGAATATTTAATGAAAATGACAGATTAAATACACAAAATGAAAGATGAAACATGTGTTAACCACATTAAAGGGAAGGTAAACCCAAAGAACAATGTGGATTGAGTGAAAGCAGCAACATTAGTAGAACACATCAGTGAAAGTTTGAGGACAATAGGACAAGCGATGCAAAAGTTATGAATTTTTAAAGTTTTGGTGTTGGAACCGCTGGATGAGGAGACTACTAGAGGATATGACGTATGAGTGGACAACAATACAAAGAAAATATAAAGGAAATTCAACAAAAATTCACTTTTCTAGAATTATGAAAGAGCAATGGACCAACCGCTTTCAGAAAGTAGGGGGAATAATTGCTACCCTTAACATATGTCAATATCAAGTTGATGGAATTTGTAATTTTCATGAAAAATGGATTTTTGCAGAATTTTCTTTATATTTTCTTGGTATTGTTGTCCACTCATACGTCATAACCTCTAGTAGTCTCCTCATCCAGCGGTTCCAACATCAAAACTTTAAAAATTCATAACTTTTGCATCGATTGTCCGATTTTCTTCAAACTTTCACTGATGTGTTCTACTAATGTTGCTGCTTTCACTCAAGTCACATTGCTCTTGGGGTTTATCTTCCCTTTAAGCAAACAAACCTGACACACAGAACAAAACTAACAAAAAATGGACAGATGACTGTAAAAGCACTTTGAGTGGATACATTCTTGAAAATTGAATCTAAATCATTCCAGAACTTACCACTTTTACAGAAAACGGAATTCTTTTGTCATATGCTCGGGCGACAAAATGGCAACACAATGTCATCCTTTGTACTTCGAGTTTTTGTGTCATCGACATGCATGTGAACTGCCTCTCAGTGGCAGATCCAGAGGGTACACACTGGGTGAATGCCCCTCTTTATTTTTTGTTAATAATAATAATAATAATACATACAATTTCTATAGCGCCGTTCTCCACTTTGATTAAATGCTCAAGGCGCTTTAAAACAAAAGAAATTAAAAAAATGGGAGATGCCCCCCTTTAATTTTGTTAAAGCACCTTCCCTTTACAGAATTCCATCTTATGATCAGTGAGATAATCCCTGACCAACTGACGGGTACACATCTATCACCACAGTGTTCCAGGTCGTACAGCAAAATGTTGTGGTTGAGCGAATCGAAGGCCTTACTTGGGGTGGATACATAAGTTGGGGAAATGCGAAGAATTTTTTAGGACTTTTCAGTCACTGGCATGTCTAAAAGCTTATGTAATTAATGTGCAGATCAATATGTTCTCACTGAAAGAGAGTGTCTGTTTTTTTTTTTTTTTTTTTTTTTTTTCAGACAGAAGTGATGAGATGTTTCAGCTGGTAGTCAAATCCGTGTTTTCCCCATCTTCCCTCACCGCAGCACAGAATCAAATCAAGTATAGACCTCTATCTGCACTATGCCAGATACTTGGGAAAGCTATATACACCTCCCTCTCACATAACCCCTGCCCTCACATTCATTGTACATTTCTCTCACAGTGAGCTGTTTTAATTTTTTTTTTCATCATTGTTTTCGTATAGAAGAAAATAATGTTGACATGATTGGAATTCATGTTGGTATGCACCTGTTCGACGTTTCATCTCCCTAGTCGATAATGAAGACTACACAATTCCCCCTGTTCATCTTCACAACTGAGAGAATGGCATAAACATGTGTATATGGGTGTCTACTTAATATTTATGTCATTTCTTTGCATTGTTCCTTCCACTAGAAGAAAGTAGTTTGTTTTGATTTGTTGTTCATGATATAGTAATCAGATAAAGAGAGAGATAGAATGAGGGAGAAAAAGAACAATCACGACAAATGCTCATTCCCTCTCTATTTTATCTTGGCAGGATTCCAAACAGTACTCGCTATCGGGGAGCCAAAAGGATCCCCTGGGGAGCCAGGAGATTGGGGAACGCCTGTGCAACCACCGGGAGATGGCCCATGAACTCATCCCCATGATGCCCTCTCCGCAGCAGCCAGCGCGTGAGTTGACCTCCGGTACTCATCTTCTTCCCTTCCACTCTTCCATCTTCTGAGTCCCCCACCTCCCCCCTCCTCCTGACATCAACTTCAATCCATTCCAAAGTTATGTTGTCCCCTGCCCTCCTGTCATTAAACATCCATCCATTCCTATACCATTGTCCCTTTCCCCTCGCATTGCAGTAACATCTTTCCATTCCTATCTCTTATCTTCCCCTTTCCTTTCAATAATATACACCCATTCCTAATCCTTGTCCCATCCCCATTCTGTCATTGTCAAAATATAACAAAAACAAACCCAAAATAGAATATTGATATAATAGGATATGACATGACATGACATGATATAATATGATATAATATAAGATATATTTTTTGTATTGTATTATATTGAATTATATTATATTATAATATATTATGTTATATTATATTATATTATATTATATTATATTATATTATATTATATTATATTATATTATATTATATTATAATATGACATATTATAATATAATATGAAATAATATGATAAATATAATTTAATATAACATAACATAACAAATCATAACATTGTACCAAAACTCATGTCATAGTTAACCAAAGTGGCAAATTGTATGCCCATAAAACTGGAAGTGTTGAATTTCTCAGACCATGTAGCTGTACTAGTGTACCTCATGTACATTTGTTCTTATCATAAACCAATTTGCTGGTTTCTGTTCAGCTGCCTCAACATGCACTCTCTCACTTTGTAAGAGTTTGCAATATCATTATATATATGTGCTGTATGCTATACAGGTATTGCCTTCCTATAACTGTGATATCAAACATGACATTCCCTGGGAGTTATATGTGAGGGAAAGTATTGCCTCAAGGGGAGAATATTTAACTCCAAAGAGACTGTCATGTGTTGTATTGAAACAATCAATAGGCAAGGCAATATTTGTTATATTGTATGGTCTACATCATGCATGTATACACACCATTACATTCTAGTCTTGTCAGCAGCCAAATGTTTGATTTATATTTCCTGGCGTGATGTTGCTGCTCATGCTATAATGATTTTGATACTGTAAAAGTGGATATTTTTGCATGACGAATTTTTCGCACTTGGCTGGGTAAGAAGAGTTTCCCATGTTTTTACTTCCACGGAATCCAGACATCAACTACTGGAACATATGGCGAGCAAAAATATTTGTATGCTTTTAATTTTGCACTGGTTTTGGATTGCTCAAAATGTGTGAAAATTTCAACACCTCGAAAATTTCCACTTTTACAGTACTTGGTGCATCAGTTACTTGATTGCATTATGACTTATCAGAGAATATATAGGTTGACTATTGAATACACATATATGTGATATATATAAAATATGCACTTTTTTGCCAATTATACAATTTTCCTTGTGATGACCTTTGACAAGAACAGAAGAACTCTGTGACTCAAACTTTTTTAATGGAAGGAAGAGATCATTGTTTCACAGAAACAATTTAACCTCGCTGACAGTGGAGTGGAGTGTTTATGAAAGATTGGTTTGACTGCTCACATCCTGCCTCAAAGAGGCAGGACTTTTGTATGTAGACTAAAACAGTGTGTATTTTGTTCAAATCAGGAAAGTAAGTTTTTTTTTCTCATAATGACAGTCATATGAAGGAGAATCAGGCACCTTCGCAACAACTATGACAATGTGACAATTAATTTTGCAAACTTGTGTGAATTTTTCAAATGCTGAGCTTTATGTCAACATGGAATTTGTTCTGTTTCCTTCAGAGGAAAATAACAAAGCAAAAAAAAAAAAAATTTAAGATTCAGAAATCTATAAAAGTTACATTTATACCAAAATTAGCTTTCCACACATCTATTTTTCTTTCTATTATGATTTCCAGCTTTGTATGGATAATGTGTTGATTTTACAACATATGCATTAATGCAGCTTCACACAGCTGATTGTCACTAAACCAGAACAGGTAGTGACCCCATTTGCAGATAGCAACTGTGGAACCTGGTGGATGGTAGTGGTGGTGGTGGTATTTGGAGGGCAGGGTTGCCCTGATTTCACAGTTATGAGCTTATCGCAGTGACAAATGGCAAGAGCATGTGAAATTATGATGCAGCACTTGATTCAATGACCCCTTGATTTTTTTTTAGTTCTTGATTCCTTTATCCCTTCATTTTTCTATTTCTTGATTTCACAAATCCTTGATGTCTTGTTAAGATAATTTTAGCATTGAATGGAGGGTAAATAATACACAAACAATGCCTATTACACAGGACATTAAGTATTGTCCTTCTGATAGTAATGTTAGAACAGTTGGAAACAGGCAAGTGTATTTCAGACTGTTCAAAAGTAAGGAGGATGGATAATTTCACTAAAGCCCAACCAAGTGCTGTGCATTATTTGTTTTACAAATTGATGATGACATCATTAATACGCAGGCATTTGTGTCCGAATGCAGCAGAGTGGTAGTTACAAGCCATTAATGTCCTAACACCCATTGAAGTTGGGCGCCTTTTAGCTATATAGAACACTGGTCACATGAAGGCTCTCGGCCAGTCATACAACTATATGATTGGGAACCATATTACCATTTTGATACATACTCCCTTCTGGTTTTGTGGTGTGACTATAGAGCTGTATGCGGTCTCAGAAAATGGCCAAGGAAAAACAAACAAACCCAAAGGCAAAACATAAACAAAAACAGCCCCAAAGCTTCACATTCATCCTAAGAACACATGTAGCTTCCGTCAGAATTAATTAGACTCATGTGTTCTGAAGATATGCTGTAGCTGTGATATAATCAGGCATTTCAATCAAAATGGAGAGGATGATGATTTCTGCTGATACCCTTTAACTCAAGGATCACTGTGGTTAGTCCCATTGTACAATACATCAGCTGTGAACCGTAACTTTTCAAGGTATAAATATATTTAGGTGGTCAGTCATATTGAACCTTCAGTAGTGTCAAAACCCACTTGGTGAAACAATGTGGAAGTTCAACAGGAAGGCTTCGTCAGACCAGTTGGAATAGGGAAGATTGTATGACCACCAGCCAACCTGTCCGTTGACATGGTTAAGGCTCAGTTAGGGCACATAACAGTACAGAACATATAGAGAAGTTCAAGCCTTAATGCCATTTCAATACCACCTTACTGTCAATGTCCTGAGCGGATTGCCCAAATACTCAATTGCAAAAGTCAGAAGTGTGTTGAGAGGAAGAGAGAAAGCCACATGAATAGATTGCTCAAAAGCATATGGAGCAGTGTATCACACTCAACAGGAAATATGATTGAATTTCGTGTTCATGATTGTGTATTTTCCTTTTTTTTCAGCATAACCTTTTATTTTCATCTCGCTCAAAAAAACCCTCCCAAATAACACAGATGTGATGTTGATGATGAATGCTGAAATGTGCTAGTATGAATATGGGTTTCTGGTACCCTTTTTCCCCCAACTTGTAATCATTTGATTCTGTCATGCATCCTTCATAATTCATATCTGCATAGATATTTTGAATGCAATTATCTTTTTTATGGGGTGTGTTATATGGTACTCTGTGAGTGCCGTACAAGAATGATTTCGCACCAGCAGTCAATTGCTTGTGATGAAGCAGTACTTGGCATTAGCATTTTTTTTCTTATATTTTGTAGGAATGATGGAAAACATATCGATTCTTTTTCCATTATTTTTTTTTTCCTTTGGTTTAATTTGCAGCACATTCAAGCAGTGAGGAGTGTCCTCCAGTGTATAGTTATGAGGAGAATGAGAGTAGCGTGTACATTCCAGGAACAGCTAGTGAGCAGGAGGACAAGATAGACTCAAAAAGAACTAGGAGCACCTCCTCATACAAACATCTTAATTCAGCTGAAGCATCCTCGTCAAGTATACCCAAGGATGAAAGCGATCTTGATGTGTCTGTCACCAAGGAGGGGAACAATGACGTTTTCACCCCCGATCCCTTGGAGAGTGATGTTTTTGAGGAGAAGAAGGAGGAGAGTCACGGTGGCCATGGACACACCCACCACCACCATCACCACCACCACCACGGGCACGGGCACTCTCACGCCCACGGCCACTCCCATGGCGGGCGGGGCGGCATCTCGTCCATCGCCTGGATGGTCGTCATGGGCGACGGGGTGCACAACTTCACCGACGGGCTGGTCGTCGGGGCGGCCTTTGCCGACACGCTGGCGGGCGGCCTGAGCACGGCGATCGCAGTCATGTGCCACGAGATCCCGCACGAACTGGGTGAGGACAGGGGGCTTAAAGCCTGGACTATATATATGTCTCCACACTCCTACACATAGTAGTACATGATACCAATATTAACTGTTGGTAGTGGTTACAAAGGGCTGGTGTCTGTTCTTACCCATTTTACAGAGTTTTGTAGTTTACTACAGCTGAACATCACATTGTTGTCACTTGAGAAGCATAAAGGCATAAAATCATAGGTCAATGTAATTAACACCCTTATGCTTCTTGGCAGATACGTTACTGGGGTGACAAGACCTTGTATCTGCAATTTTGGTGAAAATGACTTGTTTTGGATTAATAATCAAATAATGGGTTAAGTGAGGTCCTATTCAAATCCAAACTGTCTTACTCCGAAAATGAAGCCACCACGGCATGTCAAAGGAAAGGCTCTCCCATTCGCTATAGTGCTTTGGCCGCCATGTTTTTTGGCTCACCTGAACATTTGACATTTTGTAGATACGAGGTCTTGTCACCCCAGCGACGATATATTTTTTTGTCATCTCCTGAATTTTATGTTCATCAAGTTATTTTGTAATCATTCTAAGAGATGTATTTTGCTGATAACCCATTTGCATTTCTGTGCTGCCTTGATGAAATGACTTGTTATTATTATTCTTATTATTAACCAGACTCACTGATTGGCTTTTCCCCATGGTTTAATAGGTGACTTTGCTGTGATGCTCCAAGGCGGGATGAGCATCAAGCAAGCGCTGGCCTTCCAGGCAGTGTCCTCCATCCTGGCCTACATCGGCATGGCGATCGGCATCTGTATAGGCAACCTCAGCACCATCAACTTGTGGGTCTACGCCCTGGCTGGTGGCATGTTCCTGTACATCGCTCTCACCGATCTAGTAAGTCCGAGTGGAACTTAATTGCCTGGTAATGCCTAGTCTTTGTCAAAGGCCCTCAGGCTGTAGTAATTTCAAGAGAAGTGGGCAGAGCATTGTAACAGGAAACTAGTTTATTAAAGCCACCAGGAAGAGGCAAGCCCCAGTGAGAGTGCCCTTGCAAACCCACCTGATTTTTTTTAACTTAAATCTAAATCCAAGGCTTGATCTAGCAATTCAGTGGTCCGGTCTAAATTAACTTACGCAGTGCTGAATCATTCAGTCGAAGTTGTGTCCAGGTTGGGCTTTTCGCCAGCTCATTGATGCTGTAAATGCCATATATTTCACAAGGTTTTTATTTACCCAAATTTTGCGAGTTGGTCGATAATCATGAATTTAACAAACACACGTTAAAATAGTAATTCTGAACCCGACGTGAATGCAAACGTGCAGACATTGGCATGTGACGCACTCAACATCTATCAATATTCAAAGTCTTCGGGTGTACAAGTGTCTTTGACATTAACATATTTTCTCCCAATCTTTTTTTTCTTTTTTTGTTTCTCCTCCTATCATTTATCTCCTCCACACAGTTTCCCGAAATGGTGGAGAGCATGAACAACACAACGGACAGTAAGGTGTTGCATCTTGTCCTCCAAGTACTGGGAGCCGGGTTTGGCATCGGCGCCATGCTCGTCATAGCTCTCTACGAGGAAGCACTCATGGACACACTCACGAGCTGATCTTGCCAATAATTGTCGCACTTGTGCCTTTTTTTGTTTGCTCTGATTGTAGTTTCATTTTTTTTTTTTTTTGCAAACTGCGAAAAGCAGTCTGTAATGGTTGTAAGCAGTAAAAGGAGAAGCAGCGACTCCTCTCAGTGCGGGTTAAGTGAACCTCGATGCAACTCACATTTTCCGTCTCCTTGTCTTCTTCGAGTAACAACTTCTTCGAGTCCGTCATCTTCAGGAGCATCTTGTTCTCCGAGCAACCATCCTGATGGAGGACTCGGAACTTGTTTGTTTAACATCCTCGTTTGAGGTTAGGGGCAAGGATATCTGATTGCTGGTGTGCAGTCAGAATTACCTTAGGAAGATTGCCTGGAAGGAAGGAAGGGGGGGGGGGGGAGAGGATATGGTAGTGGAAGGGTGATGAAGTTAATCATATCTTATTCCAGGGTTGGTAGATGGTTTGGAAGTCAATCAGGGTTTTGCTCATTTCCAGTGGAGAAATATTACCTACGTATTTATTGGGATCACAATTCGCTTGGTTCATGTAATGTGTGCATGTACTTAATTTAAGCATTGATGATCATCACTGTTAGAAAAAACAAAACAGAAACGAAAAAAAAAAAAGAATGAAGAAGCCAAGTATTGCCAAGAAGTTGAGCAGAGGTGCCAAACGCATTAGTTCAGAAAGTATCTGTCGTGAGCGGTGCAGCTCCGTATCTTGCGAAAATTGTGCCGCGTTGCCGTGTTGCTAAAAAGAGGTACAAGTAGTTGCCACATTGAGCCATGTGGGGTGATATTTTTGCAAGGCTGATCGAATCTTAGAGCTATCCAGTAAGTAGACTGGATGGTTGTATATATATATCTAATATATCTGTACTCTAGCAGCTTGGACTAGGAGATTATCAAGCCAAACCGGGTGGCATTTGTTTTGCCTGCGAACCATGGGAGGGGGCTATTTCAATGCTCGAGGGGCTGCCCCCCCCCCCCCCCCCCCCATTGTCGGCAAGCCGAAACAGTGCAAGACATTCCCGTTTTTGGGGGTTTTTTTAGTAGTCGACAACTATGAGAAGGAAATTAAGTTATGGAGGAGGCCCTTTCATGATGCCAAATGGAAAAATACGACATCTCTGCCATCAGTGGACAACTCAAGGGAGAGGGAGAGAGAGGTGAACTTCTTACGCGGACCAACTGTGACCTGCCCGGATGTACTTGTCGCCCACAGCTTTCTTCAAACTCCTTGATGGAGGTCTTCATGATGAATGCATCACTGGGGTTCTCTGAAAGCAATTGTAGCACCGTATCTTTCAAACAAATAAAAGAATATTAGTACCTTGAGCGGCCAGATCGATACATAATAAGAACCAGTAGTATGTAGTATATGTATTGATGACTGACCGTATGTAGTTAATCTTTTTGGCAGTGACTGTAATTTTTTTTTTTTTTCATAAAGATCTGTGTGAATTGACTTGGGCATATTTAAGTTCTTGTTTCTCTTTTGAAGAAATACAGTTTTAAATGACATACATCTGTATTTTAGAAATGAATTCTTATCTTATGATTGCTTATGAATGATTTTGAATGATAACGAGTGAGATTATCTGCCGTCTGCTAATTCTGGGAACTTCCAAGCCCAAGCCAGACTCGCATGAATTGTTGGTTGTACCAGCACAGAAGCTTGCGAAATTACAAGCCAATGTTTTGTGTTATTTGTAGCATTAAAGGTCAACAGCATTTTGCGCTGGACAGCCTGCACTGCCCTCGTCAGGCTTAAATTCACATTAATTCATTTGATGGAAAGTGTTGTGTGCAGACATTTAGATTGTGATAGCCTAATATTATGTAACCTCTTGTCTAGAGAAATGTGCACCAAATAGTTATTACGTGTGTATGCCTAGAGTTCATGTGGCTCCATTCCTTATGCATTCCTACATTCCCGCGCACCCCTATTCATCACAAAAGGTTTACGACTGTACAGGTATGTGATACATGTCGCTTTGCTTTGGCCAAGGAGTCTGTATTAAATACATCAAGCAAACCACACATATTTTCTCTTTATCCATTATTTTTTTTTTCAGCCATTTCATTTTAAAACTTGACCCCACTATACAACAGAAGCCTGCAGTTCTGCAGTGAGTTACCTGGTAAGAGTTAATTCATATGTGTGTGTCTGTGTATGTGCACTGTGTATGCAGGTGTGTTAGTGTGGTTTGTTGCAGAAAAGTATGAAATACTTCCACCTCAATTGCTGAAAACTTAGCAGGGAAAGATGACTGTGAAAGCAGAAATTTTCTTACAGTGATTTTTTGGACTCTGCTGAGTAAGATGAATTTTGTCTGTTTTTTTATTTTGTAGATGGTCACGTCAACTGAGCAATCTCTTTAAGCAGCTTACTGCAGTTCTACCCATACCATACAATGATATCATATGTAAACACAATTGCATCCCCAACCTGGCAACACATTAACACCTGGCATGGTACTTGTGTGCACAATTCAAATTCTCATCCAGTGTGCCCGCTTTTATCATTATTGCGCAAGTTTTGCATCGCCCCATATGTGCAAAAATTTCCACACTGCAAAAGTATCCACTTTTATATTTTGTGATTGTGTGTGCCCACGTCAGAATCCACGTCCTCCACCAGTGGATGTTAGCCTTGATCAAAGACTAGTGTCTTTGTGTGTGTGTGTGTGTGTGTGTGTGTGTGGAGGTTTTTATCTTGTGTACGCGTACTGTGTGTTGTCAGTGATGTGTGTTTATAGTCGCTGCTTTTGCCATACTTCTCTTCCATGGGAGACAGCAATAACACAATGAGATCTGTTTGTGAGAACTGTATTCAACAGAATTCATGCCTGTAGCCCCCTATGGTCTGCCTCTTGATATCCTAGTGCCGTTAAGCATGTACGTGTGCATGTTGTCCGTGGGACAGATTGAAACCACTCAGAGACCATGCAATGGGATTAGTACACTGTGTTCTGACTATGTATGTAGTTCATATGGTACAATATTGTAGTTTGTGTGGGCTCTTCGAAGATTTTTTTTTTTTTTTTTTCTTTAGGAGCCCAATAACAGCAAAACAACTGCACACCAAGTGACTGTGGTCAAATGCTGGACTTTTCTCAATCATGCAAGATTATTTGCCATTCCTGAATGACACAAAGGGGCTGAATTACCAAATTTTGCTATTTTCAGAAGTGAGACGGGAATCACAATTGCATGACGTCCAAATATACATTAAGTCAACATTTGATAAAACGCAAAGAAAAGACAATACATATTAGTGCGACAAATTAATATACAGTAGAGTTTAGCATGCACTATTTAATTAATGCTTCTGCAACTAGTGTGCAGGCACACACATACTCGTACCAGTACATGTGCACACAGTCATTCTACACCGTTACTTATTGACACGTTTGCTTCTTACTGTTTACAATGGTTACTAGAGCGTGTGTATGATCTGTGCATTATGCTTACCGCCACACATATAAGACACACTGATCACTAATTCTGATATCAGAAGCTGATTATCTCTGCATAATGTCTACAGTGACGTTGGTCAGGGATTTCCCCCCCCCCCCCATGCTCATTAAATGCAAAACAAAAATGTTTCAAGATTGGTACAAGGTACTGAAAGAGGTATTGTTATGTCTAGACTCATGTCCACTTATAGTTCTACGTGCATTTTGCAAACTCATACATGCATGTACCAGGTATCTATAGTTTTACAGGTACACTTGTAATATTAAAGCAGGATACAAGTTCAGCGAGAAGTTTGGTTGGGAGTTTTAGCAGCTGCAGATAATTCTTTTATTAGTATTCTGGGTTTGAGATAATTTTGTGACACCCTTTATTTGAAAGGGTTAGATATCAAAACTGCATTGTTGGACTGAAATTTTTTTTTTTGGATTCACTAATTGATATCGCTCACAGATGTTAATAATGGAAAGCTCAAGTTCTCCATTATTTTGTAGTTAGGCAGCTGTTATTTCAAAAAGAGGCAGTTGTAACAGAAATAAAATTGATTATTCTACTATTTTACTGTCCTGTAGATGACACTTGTTTAATGAAATGTGCCTACCTGCGTGTAATAAAATAATCATATTTTAGAACTGGCCTTACAATTTCAAAAGGGCAAACCCCTTGCATTATGCCATTTCAATATTTTCTTAGTTTTCTTTTTCTTTAAAAAAGTACTAATGTGATATAATTTCCATTGTGGATGCAATGTCAAATATGGTGCTGTGATGAATTAATCATAGATATAATCATATATAGGCATATCATATTAAAGTGATTTTGTGCAGTGAAAGTACAGGTACTACAGGGAGGGGAGCTTTTGTTCTTGTTTAATTGTTTTTGTGTAACAAGCCAATTATTTGCATTTGAATGGGTCTTTGCTGAAGTTTCTGTACAAGTGACAATATGGTCATTGTATGCATAGAAGCGCAGATGGATTAATGAATGTGTGACAAATGCCTATGTCTTTAGTTGGCTATTTTCCATGCAAAGTTTTCAGGTGCAGTGCTGGTCATGTTGCACTTAAAGATTTGAAAACACAACCAGATATTCCGAAATTCTTCTCTTTTATGTTTGTTTTTCATTTTTGTTTTTCATTTTGTATTTGAAACATGACTCTAGCTAGAAGATTTTGTGTGGCTATAGTTCATTGTTTTTAGAGTTGGAATTAGGTATTGTTTGTTGTGTTACATTATAGATACATGTAGGTGCAAGAGATTACAGCTCTGGGTGGTGCAAGTTTTAGGTGCCCCACTAGTCTCTCCACATGTTGTATTTCCATGGTGCTTTGTGTTAAATTTGAGATTTTTTTGTTGTCAAATCAGGATGAAGTTTTCAGTATGTTGTTTCATTCTGCTCGTGTTGTTTTGTCTTGTTTTTATATTATGTTCATTTGTTTTGTATTTGTCCTCGTATGATTATGATTAAGAGATTAATTATTGTGTTGATGTTGTGCAGCATTCTGAAAAAGAGCTCCGCAGTGTTTTCATTGATGTTGAAGGTGTGGAGAATGGTACAGACATTTTAGATGTTTGGGACCCCATTTTGAGGAGGAAAAGAGCAACTGTAAAGTGTAATGATGCCAGTCACTACATTGTATCAGGCCCCCATCTCACTAGGAAGGCGACCATGGCAACCATTGCAATCTGCAGAAAATTTTCAAATCGTGGCACAATCGCCCTCCATCTCCATTTTTGGCCTGCAAGGCGATTACACAACGGTTTCTCCACGCTCACTCTGCGCTGTAGGCGATAGTGCCAAGATGATAATATGACTCTGCCACGTTGTTGCTGCATTTCCAGGCTGGCGAGACGCGCTGCTTCTGTGATCGAACCGACTGCATTGCGATATTTGTACGCTTATCAAGACCTCGCTAGAACAGTGATACGATCAGAGCGACTGTGATTCGTTAACGCCGGGCTCATGCGATCGAGGTATAAAATGGGTTTCATGATTGAATTTCTTCAGTCAGATCTTGGTGTCAAACCAACATGTATATTTAGCATATGGTTTCACCCTTAGCATTGGAGCACACACAATTTTAGCATTGTAGAACACACCAGTTAGAACCTGATGTGAAATTGCACATCAGGGTTAGTCATCCATTCAATTAAAAGGGTAAAATGTGTATATATTAAAGAAATGGCTTACAAGCAAACTACAAATCGTATCCTACAAGGAGCCGATTTTATGAAGATATATTTGAAAAGATTGCAACTTAATCTACTTGCATTGACTTGCAATGGTATATGATGTACAGACAATTCAATAAACAGAGTACGCTGAGTGTACGTGGTAAAATGAATTTTTCTCCATATCCACCTCCCTGATCTGGTGCATCACTTTCTTTCGTTCATGGTTATAGTTCCTGTTACATAATACTGTAAAAGTGGTAATTTTCATGGGCAATGGGGGCTGCTTTTAATGCGCTTGTGAGGCGATTGTGATGAGCTCTAAAACCACGGCGCTCTTACTACAGACGTTTCGGACATGTTCAAAACTTGGCGGCGACCATGGCGATGGCGGCGACCCTCCATGCTTCTGAACCGCTCAAGATACGATGGAGAAGATTTAAAGCGAGCAAGCCACGATCCGCCACGCTTTGTCCATTCTTGATGATCGTAGCGGAGTCAGATCTAGTAAGATGGAGGTATTAGTAACTGCCATTATTGTACACAGCATGAAACAACTGACATTACAGGAGTCTCATATAGTGTGTTGCCCATCTGTTACCATGGTAACTGCAATTGTATGTTGTAATTATGGTAGTCTGTTTTCAAGGAACAGGAGCACTGACTACTACAGTCTCGCAGCTTGATGCTGTACCAGCACTTATATAGCAAACATCTTGTATCAAAAAATGATCAGTATGCCTTTTTTTATACACGCTGCACTATTAAAGTGCCCTGTTATGTGTGTGTGTTCACTTTTTATAGTCATTGTTGAATGGTCATGGAAAGATTATGCATGTACCACGTGTGATTATACATTGTATGTAAACAACCGAAGTTTTATAGAATGTATTGTAGGCCCTATTTACCGTTAGCAATCTATGTGATTCATCATTTTATGTTTTGTTCATCTTGCCCACAATTCTTCGTGTGTGTCCATAGTGCATAATTGTTTTTAATTTTTGTTGAGTTAGTTGGTTGATTGATACATTCAGAAGGCCTAGGCCTATATGTGTTTTTAAAAATCTTACCGGAGATGAGACTAAATGTCCCAGTACATCTCCAGTCCAATGACATTACCAAGTATGTTTTTGTCATTGTTGTTGTACACTGATAATTCTTCATGTTTTGCAGATTTAATTGTCACCGGGTATTGTTGTTAAATTATGCTTCTGTTATACTCTACCTCCCCCTCCCTAATCTTCCACTATATACCACTTACCTCTTCAATGCAGTCCCTACAACCTCATGGCTTCCATGGAGGCAAGCAATCCATTTGTATTTCTAAAATAAACCATGAAGAAGAGTAATGATAAAAAAAAAAAAAAATCTTGTATGGCTGCATGCAGAGGTTGATGTGATTCTGTAGGAGACAAAGTTGATCAAAAATATCAAGGATTACACATCATGCTTTGCCAGAAATGCTGGCTCACGTGTTTAAGCCGGGCTCTCGACCAATACAATCCTGTGAGTCTATGAGAAGATTGAATACACTGTACAGCAAGCCCAAGGAGAATGCACAGGAAAGTCTGTAGCAGGTTTTTTTGTTTTTTATTTTTTTGTTGTTTTGTTGTTTTGTTGTTGTTTTTTTTTTTTGTTTTTTTCTTTTGCTCCATAACTGGGTATTTATAGATTTGCTGAAACAAAATGAGTATTTTTGTTTTCAGAAAAAGAATTCCTTATGGTTTGGCAGCCACATGGATATTCAAGGTGTCATGTTATGCAAGAGTGAATAACAGTAATGGATGAGTGCCCCCCCCCCCCACCCTGACCGTAACCTGGGATAAAGTTGCCCCCACCCCCCCCCCCACCCCCCTTCAACACACATGTTAGTGCACACCAAGTCTTTGACAAGGGTTTGATCTCTAGGGGGCTATGAGAAAGTGATAAGACTAAACTTGTACGGTCGTAAATTATCAGTCATATTTTGTGTCTTTCTTTTTTTAAGATTTATTTTCTTTGCACATAGTTCATTATTGCAATGAATCTGCCATGGTGCGTGAACACATTGCCCCAGTGGCTTGTGGAATTCAGTGAATGTTTGCCTAGTTTTTGTAATATTTTATTTATTTAATTTTTTTCTCTGTCGTTATGGTGTGTAAGACAGACGTGGATGCGATGACGTGTGTGTTGAGTAGCTCACTTGGATTGCCAGATTTCGAAAACTATCCGTCGTATTTGTAGTTATGAAAGCGCCATGCAGTGCGCAGGTGTTACAAGTAAGTCTACATGGAAACATTTAGGCATAAGTGACCTTTTCCTTTCTTGGACTTTTGGAGGAGTCTGTGTCGTTATTATCGAAAGAGTTAGATGAGTCAAGGTATGAAGACTGAACTCCTGCAGTACAGGAGAAATTGCAGGGGTGGGTTTGAAGTACCCATGTTGTATCAAAGAGGATGGAAATATGAGGTTATTTTTATTGTAAAGCATTGGGTCAGTGCTCACCCCCACCCCCCCCCCCCCAAAAAAAGAAATGGAATGCTCTCTAAAAGCATAATTATTCAGGATGCATTTCACTACTTTTGTTTGCACAAGTTTGGGGTCTTTTCTTTACAGCAAGTACGTATACACGGTATACTTGTCGCGTACAATATTTTGTAGACTTCATCACAAAATATACACTGTACTGTCTCAATAGTATATGGAGGAGCAGCTACCTTTTGGATGCCACATATGTTAGCTAGCTGCTCTCATCCCACCCGAAGGCAAAGTATATTTCCACTGGCATAATGTGCACATCATAATGACTCCCCATTGGTATAATGGGATTAAGTGTATACTACTTTATTAAGAGGATGAAATATTTTTTCCTATACAAATTAGCTGTATCCCTGTCACATAGCAGCATGTATGAGCAATGTTACCTTCTGTTGGCCTTATTCGTCTGGGCAAGATAAAGGGCGATGTTGTAAGACATTAGACGGATAGGCTAGTGTTGGGCGAGAACAGATTTAGAGGAAAGTTTTATCTCTTGTTGAACTTAATTGTAGGAGTGGAGTAAGTTTGCCAGGTCAACTTCTGTCAAGATAGAATGGCATTGACTGTATAGAATTATTTAATTTTGTAAGTGAGACAGATAAGTGCACACTTCATATAGACATCATTCTGGGTCAGGGTTCACTGAGGGGCCAACAAGCACAATGCTCTGATTGGGCAGTTGTTGATAGAAGCACAACTTTGAATAGTGATGGCTTGTTGCCAAATGTATTTGCCTTTGATGCACGCATGAAAGCCCATCAAGCTTGTATAGCTGCGAATTCGATCGTAAGGCATTGGTCGAAAAAATGAAGAAAAAAAAAAGGGGGGTGTTTAATTTTGTTTTTAAGTGATCCTGTACAGCATGAACACCTTTCTTGCTCTCAACCAGTGAAATGCACTTGACATGCATTAGGGTATGAATGATCAAGATGGGATTTTGATGGCTTTAATTCCATCCAATAGGTTCATGTTATGTTGCTTCTAGACCTGCTTAGATTGAATATCTGTTCCATTGGTAAATCGTGCTCAGTTTTCCAAAACAAGCATAAGTTATTTCCATTGGTCGGACCCAGATACTTAGCTAATAGGCTGCACATGGATAGGAAAACTTAGCCTCGGCATGCCAGGTCAAACAGTAGGGGCCCATGTTTAGAAATAACTTGTGCGTCTTTATAATCGAGTGTGTTTGGCAATTGGGTAAGCTCAGGCTCGTGTGTGTATTTAATATCCCTGCCTTTTTCTTTTGAGCACATGAACGATAATGACGTAATTATGCACTGTAGAAATGTGGTGACATTCATGTTTGTGATCGCCAGGATTTGATAGTCCTCTGCAATACAGCGTTTATCTGTGTCATAACAATTACTCAGAGGTGGCGAGTCATTTTGCGTAGGATTTTGCAATTATATTTCACAGTCACTTCTCTCTTTGTCGAAATAAATACTTTGATATCAAGAGGATATTGAGAACACACACACACACACACACACACATGCACACTAATGTTATTTGCAGGTATTGTGTTTGTGCATCTCATAATCTGTGCCATAAATTCATGTATCATTCTGTGACCACTGCACACCCTGCTTCTAAAGTCATTCACTGTTACCTTAATGATGATGCTATAAAGATTATCTATATCTTTAAAAAAACAAAAATGTGAGTGTGGTTTGTATCTTGTACCATGTTGACTGCAAAAGGCAATGTAAGAGCTTTTTGTGTATAGTGAGAGTGTGAGTACACTCTTTTGTGTACATTTTCAATCTCTAGTGGATTGGAAATGTACACAAAATAGAATGATACCTGGAAAAAAATCCTAAACAAAAGGAAAACCAACCCATTTGTATACTGTAAATGCTGTTATTTTTGCATGCAGATATTTTCGCAAATGACGAGGTCATAGACATTTTTGCGAAATGTTGTTTTTGCGAATCGATGGCGACGTCTACGTTTATGCTCTACTGTACGAGCTGAAATTTTCGCGTACAGATATTTTCGCGAATTGCTACTAGGAGGACATTTTCACGTGTTGTTAATTTCGCGGTTGCGAGGTCTAACTGTACTTATCTATTCGCACGTTGTTATTTTCGCGTGTTGTTATTTTCGCGGTTCAGAGGCGATTCGCGAAATTCGCGAAAATAAAACCACCGCGAAAATTTCAGCTCGTACAGTATTTAAGGTGCATAGTCCCGGTAGTGTAGAGGGTGCTGTTGATGATACTGCCAATCACCGTTAGCGTTGATACGAAGATTGCCTAAGTTGAGCTGTCATCAAGAGTAAAGAGCGTAGGTGTTGCTAAGTAACGTTGCCTTTTGTTGTCTTCTCTGCGCATCACGCAGTCAGCTGTAGTAATGCCACGGTGCGTGCATATGTGTTTCTTATCATGACATCACAAAAGAAGTTTGCTAAAGCTGTCATCCCCTCAGCCGAATCATGAGCCAAATTGTGATAGGACCACTGGCTACAGTGGATCGGACTTCTTCGGACTTGGGGAAGTGGGCCACAGCGTAAGCGCTAAAGAGAAGTCGATAGCGTAGGTCTCTATAGGAAATTTGTGCCGTGCGCCCGCGTACGCATTTGACTAAACCACCGGGACCATGTGCCTTTAACTCAGCGCACGGAGACATTTTTGCATGTTGTTAAATTTGCGATGCAACTGTGATTCGCGAAATTTGTGAAAATTGCACTCGCGCGAAAATAACAGCTTATACAGTATCAATTTTAGCATAACCAAAATCCTGGTTTTCTTTTTCTTTTCTTTTTTTTTTTTTTTTTGGTGGTAATTTTGGAGATTAAGTGGAACAAGGAGATACCGTACATTTTCTGACAAGTTCAGATACTGTAGATGATGTATGAATAATGTATTGGGTACATTGTTTTCATACACATCTTACATGTTACAACTGATTGAGAATATTAAATCAGTGTTGTAGTTGTAGCCATATCGTCGCTGGGGCGACAAGACCCCGTATCTACAAAATGTCAAATGTTCAGGAGAGCCAAAAAACGTGGTGGCCAAAGCACTGTGGCAAATGGGATAGCCTTTCCTTTGACATGCCATGGTGGCTTCATTTTTTGGAGTATGACAGTTGGGATTTGGACAGGACATCACTTAATTTAACCCATTATTTGACCATTAATAAAAAAAAAGTCATTTTCACCAAAATTGCAGATACAAGGTCTTGTCACCCCAGCGACGATATATTCATTCATATCCTACATAAGCACATATCCTAAGCACTGTTCAGACACTGTAGATGATGTATGAATGATGTACCGGGTACATTGTTTTCATACACATCTTACATGTTGGAACTGATTGACCGTATTAATCAGTGTTTTGATTGTAGCCATGATAAAAACATGAGCATACATACATTCACATCCTACATATTAGAAGACATAAGCATTCGGGGCACTTTTTTCTTCTTCTTTTTTAATCATACGAGTTTCTTATCAGATGGTTTCACAGTCAAGAAATAATTTTATACACACCATTTGAAGGCATTTCAGTTGTATTACCAGGGCCCCAATGCATAGAATTGAGATCAAACAAACATGTAAGTCAAAATATCAAACATTGTTTCTTGAATACTCAGTTCTGATTGGCTGATGTCTGACTAAGGTTTGACCTTCTGACTTCTGTTTGATTGCATCTTTTTATGCAATAGGGCTCAGATTTTTCCTGAGATTTTATGTCACACAGGATTATTGGCATTCAAATAAGAGAAGTAGGTACAGTGTACATGTTGAGAATTGGACATAGTCGTGGATTAATTAGCTTTAAAAGGTACACAGGTCTAGGCAAGATAGTCATGTTGGCATAAGCAATTACATAGGATCCCCCAAGGTGCCGATATTAGCACAAAAGAACTCTTCCATTCATATTTTTACCCAATTATATTGTTAAAAATAAGAGGAGAAAATCATGCTTTTGGTTGATAACCCAAGAATTACACAATAATCCCTTTCCTCCTGAAAATTCATCTGTAAAAGTCTTTACAACAATGCAATAATTTGATGCATACATAGAACACAAGTTATTTGTCTTGATCTGGTTCATCTATTTTTTTTAAAGGACCAATTTTGTGGAGATCAGTGTGCTGCTCAAAAGAAAACTTTTTGAATGAACTCTGATCACTATGAAATATAAATACCTTAGACTGTATGATTGCAGGTAACCCACACAATCAAATGTAGTTACTCATGATTTTTTTTTTCCAATGCTTATGTACGGTCTCTCATGTTTATCAAACACTTGATATCTTCAGACTTAGGAATGTGAAAACTACTGTCTTTTTCTTGTTCTTTTTTTTAGCACTTGTGACACATTTTAAATCTCATTGCCAGTTTGTGATACAATTCCTCTCAGGGTCCTCATGTCTTCCAGTATGGGCAAAATGCCAGGCTTTGTGAGCTAAGCGCGAATCAAGGAAGTGGTCTATACCTGTGTACTGTGCTTAGGCGACATAAACGCAGTTTAACGCTATTCGAAAATATTGAAATTCCTGTGTGCAAGTTTTGTAAGCGCACAGACGCATCTGAATAATTTGAAGGGCAGGAGGTTTGTTTGACACAGCTCAGATAGTGTCGTATTTCTCTCAGACATAAGTTCAACAGAAAAAAAAACCTAATGCACACGGTACCATCCATCGAGACAATTCCAGTAGCACTTGGACACTGTCATGGGTTAACATCCATTTCCCTGTGTTTAAAATAAACACACATATCTCTTTCTCTGATGAGAAGATAAGGAGTCATGATAAATACCGAGACAATGGAGGATGATGGCTTTCACAAGGCACAACGTTCTGTTCCTCATTGTGGACATGGGGACACAATTCGTTTGACCTCACAGATGGGTAGCGTACAGACCATTGGAGACGGTTAATTCTCTTTGTGCACCCATCATCGTGTGTTCATCCGAAATTCTCAAAAGGTACTAGTATATATTGGCTAGAAGAAAAGAGCAGGTTGAATCAAGGCTAAACTCTTGTATTATCACTAAGCTATGGATAATGCTGAGGTTCACCCCTCCCCCCCCCCCCCCCCCAACACACAATTTGATAAGTTAAGGTCTCTGAAGCTGAATATGTATGATTTACAGCATTGCAATATCCACTGTACTCACACGCTGGAAACTTACTTGACGATGATGGTGATGATGATAGTGATGATAATGGATGATTGAGGTGATGATGGTGGATGATGATGGTGATGATGGTGATGATGATGATGACCAGTAAGCCTGCAAAGTTTTCAACTAATCCCCCCCCCCCCCACCCACACACATACACACTGAAAAAATAGTTAATAATGTCAACCCCATGGGATAAGCAACAATGTGGGCAGTGAGATGGCTCAGTCAGTAGTGTGTCTGTGTGTTTGTCTTGCAATCAGATGGCTTGGTTCAAGTTCCATTGAGTCTAGGGGAGCAATGTTGTGTCTTATCAGGCTGTCTGTCTTCTCTAGAAAGAGGTAAAAACACTCTTGTCTCTGGAGAAGGCAAAAAATTTGAGACTTTCTGTGCGAGAGTCAAAACTCGTGCACGTTAAAGGAAACTCAACCCAAAGAGCAATGTGAATTGAGTGAAAGTAGCAACATTAATTAGTAGAACATATCAGTGAAAGTTTGAGGAAAATCGGACAATCGATGCAAAAGATATAAATGTTTAAAGTTTTGGTGTTGGAACCGCTGGATGAGGAGATTACTAGAGGTTATGGCATCATGTGTGGACAACAATATAAAGAAAATATAAAGGGCATTCCACAAAAATTCATTTTTCATGAAAATTACACATTTCATCAACTTGATACTGACGTATTTTAAGGGTAGTAATTATTCTCCCTGCTTTCTGAAAGCAGTTAGTCAAGTGCTCTTTCATTATGGTAGAAAAGTGAATTTTTGTGCAATTTTCTTTATATATTTTTTCACGCTGTTGTCCACACATACGTCATGACCTAGATAGTAGTCTCCTCATCCAGCGGTTCCAACACCAAAACTTTAAAAATTCATAACTTTTGCATCAATCGATTGTCAGATTGTCCTCAAACTTTCACTGATGTGTTCTGCTAATGTTGCTGCTTTCACTCAATCCACATTGCTCTTTGGGTCTGGGTTCCCTTTTAAGATCCCGGCTTCACTCGTTCATTGCAAAGAGCAGGGTGTAAACACGATGGAAGTGGTCCGACCCACACACACACACACGCAACAGAGGCAGGTGCTCGATGCCAACTCCTCAAGGTGAACCCCAGGTGACTAGCAACAGTCAACAGACAGTTATCAACCAGGCACGTTGTGCCACACGAGAGGGAGGAGCACTAATATCACAGCTGATATCACAATTCATGTCATTTGTCATCAGGAGGAGGATCGATATCTTGGGCAATCTTTATTACATAGCTTTCAGAGTAATCAAAAGTTGATTCTCTCTGAATGAGATGAATCTCTCACAGAGTGTTGTCTCGAGTAGATAGCATTGTGAGTGGCATCCAGAATAGGGCAGATCTTTTAGATTTGACTGTTTGCTTTAAAATTCAAGTCAATCATGTGTGTTTGTATTTCTACAGGATATGCGTACAATGTATAATGTTGATATATATGGATGTGTGTGTGTTTATATTATATTATATTATATTATATATATATATATATATATATATATATATATATATATATATATATATATATATATATATATATATATATATATATATATATATATATAATATATATAAATGTATATATATACTCCTAGATGGGTCATTTGGAAGACATTTCCATTTGTTTTATATGCAAATTTATTATATACATGTTCAATGGCAGTTTACGCAATGGAGACACGAAAATTGTCTCCTTAATGACCAGTTGTCTCCCTAATGAAGACACTTCCCCCCAATATGTCTTCCTAAGGTGCCAACTAGGGATATATAAATTTATATATATATATATATATATATATATATATATATATATATTTATATACATATATATATATATATATTATATAAATGTATATAAATAAATATATATATATATATATATATACACACACACACACACGCACACACACACAACATAACATGATCACATGGCTAGCACAGATGGAAGAGATGCTGTGCATGCCACGCTTTATATTCTTTATAAAAGAGAACATACGAAAATATTGCCTCCTGCAACACAATGCAATGTACATTATCTCCAAGGTAGGAAATAAATAACTTTCCTCTTAAATGAAATAGGAAAATACTTGCATCTAATTCCATCACCATGTACCGAATTCATCCACTCACTATACTGTCCTACAAGTCCAAATTTCCTCGAAATATGCTCCCAAATATTAATAGCATACAGAATACTGTACAAGCTGAAATTTTCACGTACAGATATTTTCGCGAATTGCTACTTGGAGGACTAATTTCGCGGTTGCGAGGGTCTAACTGAACTTAGTTATTCACGCGTTGTTATTTTCGTGTGTTGTTATTTTCGCGGTTCAAAGGCGATTCGCGAAATTCGCGAAAATAAAACCACCACGAAAATTTCAGCTCGTACAGTAGATTGTGGCTTTGCTCTGACCAATTACCAGTAATATATTCTTTGAAGGTAGAGAGACATTGAATAATTCATAAAACGCTTGGCAATGAAAACTGATCTTCTCAAGCGAAGTCATGTTCTGCTTGCCAGAAACCTACTGTTGCATCTTCCTGCTTCTTTTGTTGAGCTAGGTATTTTATTTTATTTTAGTTTTTATTTAGAAATACAGTGCAATCCCACTATAACGAAATTCCGGTCACAACGAAATAAAGATTCAGGCCCTAGCATTATCCACTCTATGTTTTTTTTATTGTTATAATGTTATAATGAAATTACGATATAACGAAAGAAAATTGTCGGTCCAGAGGATTTCGTTATACAGGGAGTCCACTGTATGCTGGACAAGTAATCATCTAATTCTACTTACAAAGCATGTCCTCTGTTAGGCCTTACCCTCATTCATACCATACCATGTCTCCTTTCGCATCATTGAGAAGGTAAACAAATTTTGTAATATTTCACTTCCACCAACTTCCTTGGACAACATAGTTGTTTTTGTGAATACCAGAGTAAACTGCACATCGATCTTTGGACCAGTTACACGCAACTACTATTTAAACAGATTTTGGCAGATGAGCCAAATATTCTGTGCAACACCCAAGCAGCCTCATATCTATGACGTCGCACTGTGTCAATGTGGAATGGGAAGAAGGAATATAAACAGAAACAATTATGAGTCTCTCACATAGTCTGTTGGTACTTGATAGATGGTTGACCTAAAAACCCACAAAAAGGTTTGTCCCACACATGAGACAGCTCAGATGCATTAATCTTCCACAGGGGGCAAAGGCTGCTAATTTCCTTGACTCTACTAACTGTTAACCCATCCAGTCGAGGGTGTGCAGCTCTCAATATCCAGAGTTAATGAACACTGCCTCATTTTGTTTGCTCTTTTTGAAGTGCCTTGACACTTGTGGCGTTCAACAAGCAATTCTTTCATTGTTATCCCTTCTGAGGCATATCAAAGTCACAACAGCGACAACACTAACAGCAATATTGGACATAAACACTTCATGAATTTGCTGGAAATTCTTCCTTGAATCTAGTTTTCATCTCCTCCCAGATATTTTTGTCTTAAATCTGGATTTGCCAAATTTGGGACACGTTTGGCCTTCTATGCATTTGTGTATTTGTGTTAGTCTACATTGCAATTAGTGCAGTTCACAGACTATTGAAAAGATCCACACTGTATTACTGCAAATAGTTTGCTTCCTGTTTTCTTTAATAAGTTAAAAGGTCTTTTTTTCTTTTCTTCTTTTGTTTTGCAATAGTGGTACAATCAAACATCTCTTCTACTACTGACCTACAAACACCCAGTGACGCATGCAGATTCGACATGTGTGATGTAACACTGACATTTGCTTGCTTGCTTAATTCACTTCCCTCAGACAAAGAGTTTGATACGTACCTGACTAACTTTACGTACACATTTTATTACTGGTGAGCTGCTCATGAGGAAACTAAGTGATTACACTTGAAGGAGGCTCACGAAATGTACACTGAGATTGAGCAGTGACACTAACATAGCCTTGCTTAAAGGGAAGGTAAACCCAAAGAGCAATGTGGATTGAGTGAAAGCAGCAACATTAGTAGAACACATCAGTGAAAGTTTGAGAAAAATCGGACAATCGATGCAAAAGTTATGAATTTTTAAAGTTTTGGTGTTGGAACTGCTGGATGAGGAGACTACTAGAGGATATGACGTATGAGTGGACAACAATACAAAGAAAATATAAAGGATATTCAACAAAAATTCACTTTTCTAGAATTATGAAAGAGCAGTGGACCAACCACTTTCAGAAAGCAGGGGGAATAATTGCTACCCTTAACATATGTCAATATCAAGTCGATGGAATTTGTAATTTTCATGAAAAATGGATTTTTGTAGTATTTTCTTTATATTTTCTTGATATTGTAGTCCACTCATACGTCATAACCTCTAGTAGTCTCCTCATCCAGCGGTTCCAACACCAAAACTTTAAAAATTCATAACTTTTGCATCGATTGTCCGATTTTCTTCAAACTTTCACTGATGTGTTCTACTAATGTTGCTGCTTTCACTCAATCCACATTGTTCTTGGGGTTTATCTTCCCTTTAAAGTCGACCTCGCATAAGTTGACTTGTCGCCTAAGTTGAAGTTCTTATCTTTTCGCTTTATATTCTATTGATTTTAATCCCTCTTAAGTTGAAATTTCTGTAAGTCTAAACTATTTCTTCGGTCCAAATAGATTCGACTTAGGCAAGCTTGAATGTAATTTTATGACAATTAAGTCTCACACCACAACACATCCACAAGCGAGAGACAATGTACTTTGGGAAGAGTTTTTTTTTTAAAACATTAAAGCTATAACATAGCTTTCAGAAGGGCTCAAAATTCATTTTTCTATTACTTGGGAATTTACATGCAATATATCAAAAGGGTCTTGTAAGAAACTTGTCTGGCCAACGCGATTTCCCATGATAATGAGTTGTTTTGGAATATTTTGAAATCAAAGGTGTGGAAATAATTTCTGTCGTAGTATGCAACTTTTGTTTCTGCGGTGCCCTTCGCACTCAAGTAGTGGGTATGTAGAAAGTTAGTAGCATACAAAGATAATCGAATTGCATCCTAGCAAATGTAGTTTGTACAGTACTGAATCACATGCAACTAACATGCTACATACAATTCACTCTTGTGTGATGGACACTGCTATGACCTGACGTATGCATAGAATCGATTTAATCAATTATAAAACATCAGGTAGCAACCACAATCAGTTATGCTCCGAGATTGCAATACTACTGGCATAGTCTTTCAGTAATATTTCATGCTTTTGTCATTACCCAACTGAAATTTTGATATCACAGCATTATTTTAAACATTTCATATGCACAATGTCTCCATTTTGTGCAAAAAATCAAACAGTTTCTGTAGTAAAATGGAAACTATGTTTTTCCTTTCACACATCAGGTCTACAGTCAAAATGTGAAGAAAAGGCTACAGTCAAAATGTGAAGATTTTTTTTTTTTTTTGTCGTATAGCTCTACAAACAAACAGCAATATCCCATCAAAGCCACTCTAATAATCAGACAGAATTCTTTCAATGCAACTCCACAGCTACCCACAAGACACATTAATCTACATGTTGTGCTTATAGATCCAGATAACAAACAATGGCAAGTCATCACACTGATGCATACACATGCTTTGTGAGCGGTTTTCTTGTGAACGTACCAGAATGAAGGGCAACGAGCGAAGTTGAGGATCTAAGGAAAGAAACATAACAAAATTCAAGCATTCCAAGCAAACTAAAATCGTTGTACGTCTGGCGGTGTAGAGGGGAAAGTGGAATTTCAAAAAAGGGAATTAATAGCACTTCTTCCTGTAATAAAAGACACAATTGGTCTATTTCCTACCCTACATACTCTTCTGCATATTTAAGGCAAGGTTATTGTGGGTGTTACATTGTTATTTTTTCCCTCTCGCTCTTTAATCTCATACCTCACATCTGGCTTGTATTACATAATCACAATGCTGAATGGGTTGTATTACATAATCACAATGCTGAATGGGGACATGAACACTGTGTATGGTCAAAAACTGCACAATGATTGAAGAAGCTGACCAGACACAGATTTTTAGTTTGTGATGATGTATAATGATGATGTAATGATGTGTACCTCAATACAAATGGACTTTCCTGACCTATCTAAATAATGGAAATAAAAGTACACACTCTGGAATAGTGCTTCCTGAGATAAGAGGCTTTGAAGTTTAGGGTCTATTCAAGTGCTTTGATAATCTCACTAAGCTGTGGTCTAAACAGGATGTAAAACTACAGGACAACCACAGTGAAGGGATCATCAGATTATGCTAAAATTTTGCCCACTCTATTAACACAATCTATTGATGAATACTGTCAACTTTCAAAGCAGTCGCATTATCTTTTCAAAAGTTATTAAGAGTTGAACATGAAGAGGGTGTTAAGAGTTTCGAAGAAATAACAGAAAATCTCTGAAACATAACTTATCACACTTCTACAAAAAAGTGTTCTAGAAAATCTCCAAATAACACAACATCCTATTCATGTTATGATTTCAAACTTGAACATTATGTAAAAGAAGGATGGCTCTTTTTGAAAATACATAAAAAAAATGAAAATTGACTAGGTTCACCCATTCCACCCATTTTGAGTCCTCATGTAAAATCTTGCCATGCGACTTTTCGTTCATTTTGTGATGCATGGTCACATATGCAAACGACTGGTGGACAGTTTTGGCCAACTGACCAGAAGAACATGTTCATATGCCTGGGGTGGTCTGGATGATAATTCGTCAAGAGATTTACTTTTCAGAAACAGGCTGTTAGTACTTTTTGATACACAGTAAATGGCATTTGTCAATTTATATGAAAGATATAAAAATTTCTCATCAACACACGTGGCTTCTGCATCTGCAAAATTATACAACCAGGCATAACGAAGAGTGACATGTTGATAGTTAAGTCTGCATCATGCTCTTGTAGCAGAAAAGCAGAGAGAGATGATTATCACTTTGTCTGTACCTGCAGACAAAAGTCAAGACATTTGGGGCCACATTATGGCAGCTCCAGCACAGTTCCTGCCTGCCTTCTACCAAACATTACATCACAGAGAGCACGGCTCTGCGGTCATCGCTACACTCAAAAGTCTGCATTGCTAGCTAGGAGTGGATTCCCCGAACGATATGTGTCACGGCGTAAAATGATGTCTTGCCCCGCAACGGATCTCACCGTCTCAACCCGCGGAGGAGGAGGTCTGCAACTTCAGCTTCCATCAATGTCTCCAGGTGAAGCAGCAGGAGGAGTGAAGGCCTACAGACTACACGAAGACAATTCGGTCTGAAAGACGGGCAGCAGGACGCAACACACTCATTAGCCACTCACTCAAGTCTTTTCACCAATGTCAACTGCCCGAATTCGCATCACAAAACAGGGCATACGCGGTCACATGAAGTGGCTGGCCGGCCGGCTAGCTGCCGGGCTGGGATGAGGCGGCACTGCCTTGCCTGAACTGGCGGAGTCCCTGCAGAAAGACCGTCTTGGTCTGGTCCATCATCTGGTGGTAGAGACGCAGGTCCTCCTCCTTGGCCTTCAGTGTACTCTGCAGGGCAGCCTTCAGTGCGTCGTTCTCGTCCACCTGGATAGCCAACCTGACGTGGTAAAAAAACAAAATGGTGTTCATGGAAGTAAATGGCGATTACTTTGTAAAGACATATCGTAACCTACACTGCACACATCAATAGGTTATGCAGATTACATGAAACAGCTGCCCTGAGGGTGATGGGGATTACCAGTGAAGGCAAGAACCTGATACAAGAAAATGGTACACCTCAAAGATATAATACAGATTACTCAAGAAGAAAATGAAAATAAAAGATGACAGAAGCACAACATGGCACATATGAAATGTATTCAAACAAACCTCAAATGTAACAAGGCAAATTGATTAACACCAAAGGAGACATAGATCGAGTGAGAAATTAAGCCCGGCAGGGTGAAACGGTACAGTGCAAGATTGCAATAATCAATCATGAGAAAAATCAAACATATCACAGCAAAATTGATCAAGTGAAAGTTGTTCATGCACTTTTCCCTAAAAAAAAAATGAAAAATGAAAATAAAATAAAATTTCAAGATAACACCTTAAAGAATGCTCTGTAGAGTCAAACAGTTGATTTCCAACAAAAAATGCCGTTTTATGAAGCAATACACTACATTTATTTCATTATATAGCAAGTTGGTAGAGTCTACTGAAATATATGCAAGGGGAAAAGACTGCACTGAGAGCATTGGCTGACCAATTTACATCAGAAACTTACCTCTGCTGCAGTGCATCTATGGAGTCCAGTGTGATTGGGAGCCCTTCTTTCAGAAGCTCCTCGACACCCAGCAGGCCGACAGATGTTTTGTTGGAGATGACCGCGGTCACTGCTTTACCACCTGCATTATGATTGACATTCCCAATAAAGTCAGTGTCATTACTTCCAATTATTGTAACAATTTCTGATGAGAAAAACAATTATGAAGTGCATGCTGGCTAAAGGAGGATAATGGAAGTTTGTAAAATATAGTAGAAGTTACAGAGTTTCTTGTTTTATGATATGAATATATAGATTCATATTTCACATTAACTCATGTTGACAATTGTGATAACAATATCTATACTACAGAAGATAACAATATCCATGTCAGTAATAATAGTAGTCTTATTTTCAGTACTCACATCCCAAAGTTATGATCAGAAAATGGCACTAAAAATGTCATTATTTTGCATCTACTCTGACACCACTATCTCAGGTTTAAATTGTTCTTCATACTCTTTGGCATACAAGCGTGTACAAATGAGATTCAAAGTAACTTGAAGACAGCAAATCAAGCCATCATCTCATATGTAGGAAATAATGTCATATATGCACAATGGCACTGCTAGCCTTGATTCAAGGGGTAAACGTACCTTTCCCACTGTCCATCTTGGCCCGTCCCAGCTGTTTCTCCAGGAAGACGTTTTTCTGCTTCAGCTCATGCAGGCTGTTCTGTGAGTCTACCACCTTGGTGGAGCTCTCATCTAACCTGGTTTCAGCAATAAAGAATGAAAACAAACAAACAAACAATTTAAAGACAGACAAGAAAAAAAAAGAAGAAGTGCTATCCTTCATCCATGCTGTCATCATTGTGAAATTTTTCAAGATTTGCAGCTGTCTTTTACAGTGGTTTTGCTGGGATCTTATCATTTGATCAAATAAAGATATCTACAATGTCTTTTGATGGACAGCTGTATCATTCTCCATTGCATATCATCTCCTTCAAGAGTTTTGAGGCATACAAGAACTATGCATTGAACTGGAGATGTCGAAAATCATTTCCTTCGCTCATTTCACACCAGAAAAATTAAAACAAATGTTATTATGCATAACAGCAGTTACATGGGCATCAGCAATACAACAACTTAATCATTTCATTTGCTGCTCTTGTAATTACAATTTTCGTCTGCTGCAATACAATATGTAATTGCACATTTCTCAGTGATACAAGGTCGTAGCATCTAAGTGTAGGATAAGCAGGGCTGCACACTGGCGCCGGTCCGACGGTCAAGACCGGCAAAAGTCACTGTCGGACCGGTAACTTTTCAGGAAATCCACAAGTTACCGGTCCGACATGACCAGTAAAAAAAAAAAAGCATTGGCGGGGTCAGTAGAAAGAAAAAGATCAGCCCCGATCAGGGAGAAACAGAATGCAAGATATCGCATTGTTCAACACGTTTTACGCAAGTTTTCGAATATGTCTACCGGTGCAATTTGTAAAGTAAACATACAATTGTATAGTTTTGAGCACTAGCATGCAGTCGACCAGTTATTCGCGCTCGCTTGCGCATTGGCGCTGCTCACGCACTGCCATACTATGCAATACATGCAAAGGATGTACGGTACAATGTAACTGTTGAAATGCATGGATTGTTTCCCCGATCCCGTTTTGTTTGTTCGTTTGCTTGCGATCGGCGGTCATGCCAGACAAGAAGCATTGATAGAAGCGCACGCATTTCTGGGTCATTTTACTCATGATTTTTTTTTTTTTTTTTTTTTTTTTTTAACGCAAGATCGATCCGATCCCGGCTTCGCAGCTTTTTAGAAAAAGTAAAAACATATTCTATATTCAGCGATACAGTAAATGAATATTTTCATTCGTTCAGAATGGTCTCATTATGAAGATAGGCGCGAAAAGGATCACGAAATCGGCCCTTAAAAAAGTGTAAAGAGATAATACAAGGGAGAAAAAAAATCATGAAATCATCGCAGTCCCGCTTACATATTTCAGGTAGAAATCGTCCCAAAAAGGATCATGAATTCGGCCGCGTCGTACACCTTTCAAAAGCTCATACAAGTACGAAATGCGAAGAGATTATAGAGGAGAAAAAAAAAAATAAGGACATATTAATTTGGTGCGTGCATCATAAAAGATTACAGCCGAATAACAATTCATGAAATCAACGCAAACCCGTTGAAATTTGAGGAAATAAATAGGCGCAAAAAAGATCTTGAATCCAGTCCTGCATGCCGTGTCGGTTATCAAAAACGCATGCACAAATGCAACGAGATTATCGGGAGAAAAATAAAGGACACATTTTTACCCTTCTGGTGCGTGCATTACAAAAGATTACATCCGAAGTAATCCATGAATTCGCCACAATCCCGCTGATATTTGAGGTAGAAATAGACGCAAAAAGGATCGTGAATTCAGCCGTGTCGTATACCTTTTAACAACGCATGTACTAAATGGTAGGAGATTAGCGGGATAAAAATAATGTACACATTTCCAACCCCTTTTGGCGCTTGCATCATATAGATTACAGCCAAAGAGTAATTCGTGAAATCATCGCAATCCCGTTGAAATTTGAGTAAACAATAATAGGCGCAAAAGAATCTCGAATTCGGCCCTGCGTGCAGTGTATAATTTTGAAAACGCATTCACAAATGTGAAGAGATTATCGGGAGAAAAATAAAGAACTTATTTTCAACCCTTCTGTCGCGTGTATCACAAAAGATTACAGCCGAAATAATTAATGAAATATCGCAATCCCGCTGATATTTGATGTAGAAATAGGCGCTAAAAGGACCGTGAATTCGGCCGTGTCGTATAGGCCTACCTTTTAAGAACGCATGTATACGATATGTGAAGAGATTATTGGGAGAAAAATACAGGACACATTTTCAACCCGTTTTGGCGCGTGCATCATAAAGATTATAGCCGAATAATAATTCATAAAATCATCGCAATCCCGTTGAAGTTTGAGGAGACAATAGGCGCAAAAAGAATTATGATTTTTGGTCGTGGCGTATATCTTTTAAGAACGCATTTACGAAATGCGAAGAGAAAAAAATAAAGGACACATTTTCAACCCATATTGGCGCGTTCATCATAAAAGATTACAGCCGAAGCAATTCATGAAATCATCGCAATCCCGCTGATATCTGAGGTAGAAATAGACGCAAAAAGGATCGTGAATTCGGCCGTGTCGTATACCTTTATGTATACGAAACGCGAAGAGATTATGGGGAGAAAAATAAAGAACGCATTTTCAACCATTCTAGCTGGTGCGTGGATCACAAAAGATTACACCCGAAGTAATTCATGAAATCGTCACAATTCCGCTGATATTTGAGGTAGAAATAGGCGCAAAAAGTATCATGAATTCGGCGGTGTGTAACATCTTTTAAGAACGCACTTACGAATTCGAAGAGTTTATCGGGAGAAGATAAAAGGACACATTTTCAACCCCTTTTGGCGCGTGAATCATAAAAGATTACAGCCGAAATAATTCATGAAATCGTCACAATCCCGCTGATATTTGAGGTAGAAATAGGCGCAAAAAGTATCATGAATTCGGCTGTGTGGTACACATACATCTTTTAAGAACGCACTTACGAAATTCGAAGAGCTTATCGGGAAAAAATAAAGGACACATTTTCAACCCCTTTTGGCGCGTTCATCATGAAAGAATACAGCCGAAGTTATTCATGAAATCATCGCAATCCCGCTGATATTTGAGGTAGAAATAGGCGCAAAAAGGATTGTGAATTCGGCCGTGTCGTATATCTTTATGTACGGAATGCGAAGAGATTGTGGGGAGAAAAATAAAGAACGCATTTTCAACCATTTTAGCTGGTGCGTGCATGAGATCACAAAAAGTTACACCCGAAGTAGTTCATGAAATTGCCACAATTCCGCTGATAATTTGTTTGAGGTAGAAATAAGGCGCAAAAAGTATCATGAATTCGGCGGTGTGGAACATCTTTTAATAACGCACTTACGAAATTCGAAGAGTTTATCGGGAAAAAATAAAAGGACACATTTTCAACCCCTTTTGGCGCGTGAATCATAAACGATTACAGCCGAAGTAATTCATGAAATCGTCACAATCCCGCTGATATTTGAGGTAGAAATATAGGCGCAAAAAGTATCAAGAATTCGGCGGTGTGGAACATCTTTTAAGAACGCACTTATATACGAAATTCGAAGAGTTTATCGGGAAAAAATAAAGGACACATTTTCAACCCCTTTTGGCGCATGAATCATAAAAGATTACAGCCGAAGTAATTCATGAAATCGTCACAATCCCGCTGATATTTGAGGTAAAAATAGGCGCAAAAAGTATCATGAATTCGGCCGTGTGGTACATCTTTTAAGAACGCACTTACGAAATTCGAAGAGTTTATATCGGCAAAAAAATAAAGGACACATTTTCACCCCTTTTGGCGCGTGCATCATACAGCCGAAGTAATTCATGAAATCGTCACAATCCCGCTGATATTTGAGGTAGAAATGGGCGCAAAGAGGATTGCGAATTCGGCCCTGCATGTCGTGTACCTTTCAGAACGCATGCACAAATGCGAAGAGAGTGTCGAAAGAAAAATAAAGAACCCCTTGTAGCTCGTGCATCAGAAAATATCACAGCTAAAATAATTCATTAAATCACGGTTATGCAGCAAGTTCGTGCGCCGATGTTTAGAAAAAGTCACAAACGCATGATACAATCTGATTTTTTTTTTCATTATCATTTTACACTGTAATTCACGAACAAACTTTCTATTTTTTTTCTCATTTTTTTTATTTCTTGTGCAATAAATAATTCAAGTTTAAAAAGACATTAATCAGTAAAATGTACATGGGGGGGGGGGGTACGTCCATAAAAACAAGAAAATAAGTTTGCAAGTAATTTAATGTTCTTTTTAGGTTGCCGTTGTTGACCGGTAAGTTTTCTGTTCGGACCGTTAAAAAATGGTAAAATGGGGCATCTACCGGTCCGACAGAGACATGTCGGACCGGCAGAAAAAATGGGTTAGTGTGCAGCCCTGGGATAAGGGTTAAAATTTCGATTCAACTTTCTCTCTTTTACAATATGGGGTTTGGGGCTAACATTTTACCTCTTCTGGAGTACGGAGACCAGCTCCAGAAGCCGATCCCTCTCCACTTCCGCCGCCTGGTTCAGGGATTTCAGCTCCTGGCATTGAAGCCTGAGGGAGTCTATGGCCTCTTGGGAGTATGAGGATATGCTCCTGCCATTGGAAAGAAAAAAAAAGAAAAAGTGATGAGTACACAGTCCAGCATTACTATGAGGAGTAGATCATTCTAATTAGGTGACTTTTTTATTTTCCTTCATACTGAAAATTATCATAGATTGGTGACTGTCATGTTTGTCAAGTAGGTGATGCCTGATACATGGAAATTATCACAAGGTTTTCTCTTCACGTTAAACACACAAACACACACACACACACAAAAAAAAAAAATATTGAAAGATATACAGTAGATCCCCCCCTCAAAAAAAAAAAAAAATATATATATACACAAAAAAAGAACAAAACAAACTGGAAGGAAACATGTTCATTAACTTGAGCTAATTCACACGTTGGATACAGTTAATGCTTAAATTTGATGTCTGCTGATGGTGTTGTATTTTGTTGTTCTTGTTATTGCTTTGTTGTTATTTCTTTGTGTGTGTGTGGTTTTGTTTGTTTGTTTGTTTGTTTGTTTGTTTTTGTGTGTTTTTTTTTTTTTTTGGGGGGGGGGGGGGGAGGGTTGCTAACTGCATCTTCAGTGACCTGACAAGAAAACAGGTCTGCTAATGTTTGAATACTCTTGATTGCATCACTCACCCTGTGCTTGCAGGGCGGACCGATCGAAGTGGCGATCCCCTGGGAGGGAGGTCGGCATCCCCAACACTCTGTCTGGAGCCACTCCGATTGCTCAGCTGTGAAGAGGTGCGAGCCCCTTGCCTGCACAAGATGGAAGTCCAGAGGTTTACACATTGATGTATAATCTGCTGGTTAGATGTGCAGATCATGCACTATTTCTATTTTGCTCGAAACCTTTGACATGGTGAAAATCCTTACCCAACTCTGACAGTAAACGTCTCTGTCACTTCCTTATGCCCTCTTACATTTAAAACATTAATTCACATATTTTACTGTGAAACATCACAATTTCCATTCTCATGTGATATTTCTGTTACCTGTTGGTTATTTGTTTGCATTTATAAATTTGATCCTTTATGCATCACTGAGTATTCAATCATATATTTGTTGGACTCATTTGGTCTCACATCTTTGCAAGACAGGCAAGAGCGTGTGACTGCAGCATGACATAGTTGCACTACTTCTGGTTCCGGAGAAGAAGATTTTTGGAAATTTATCAAATTTAGGGCTTCTCGGGCTTCGTGATTCACAGTTAGCCTGCCAGCTGGATGGCAGGCTCTGAAGGTACGCAATGGCAGTGCTGTCAAATTAAAGTTAGTAGTTTAAAACCCCAAATTCAAAAGAGCACAGATGATTTGACTCATTGTTCAGACGCTTAACTCTTATAATGCCATAAAGAATCACACCTGAATGGACTTTGTGTGCATATCGTGTGGTGTACTCTGGTGACTGTGGCATGCTAAAGAGTTAATTCAAATGCCTAGTATCACGGGAAGAGGTTTCATATCTCACCTTGATGATGGTGGTGGTGGTGCAGGGGACATGGGCGTTGTCTGTGAGCGCCTCCCGCTGGACGAGGGCGGCTTACTGTCTGGCCTGGCATCCGGGTTGAGGACGAAGCCTCCGCTGGATGGGGGTCTCCCGACGGGCGTGGCAGCAGGATTGAGGGTGAAGCCCTGCTGGGACGGTGGCCTGTCTAACCCGTTTATCTGCTGCTTCTGAGAATAAATCAAAGAATGAAAGACATTGACAAACGCTTTCACCAAGCTACATAACACTTGATACAATGTGATGCAGCTTGCAAAGTAAAAAAAAAAAAAAAATGAAACATAAAGCTATATCTGACGTGATTTAAAAAAGAAAATATGAAAACTATAAGAAGACCCTATCAATGGGGATTGTACACAGTATACTGTATGGCATATAAGACTAATTTTATCAAAAATTATCAATTATTGTAACTACTGAGGCTGATCAAAGGCAATTGGGACCACTGCAGGATATCAATACAATAAATAACTTCATGCAACCACATAATGTATCAACAAGATTCGTAACATGTTTGAGAGAACTGTGTCAAAACTGACTTGCACTGACACTAACAACCAGCAAGTCTACCGCAATCACTGTTACGGGGATAGTAAAGTTTACACTAAAACAAAGTCAGAATTATACAGATAAAAGACCACACCTTAGTATCACTTGAAGAATGTTTCATCCCCTCCCTCATGACTTCTGTCCAGTTTAGTTGAATTTGACCGTGGTCCCACATAAGTAGATGAAAATTCACAGTGAACAGCTATTGGTTGACAGATGATGGACAAATATTCATCGCAACGGCTCTCTTGAGCTTCATGTTATGGGTGAGCTTAACACTTTCTGTGCCAGGGACTTTGATTAGTGTGTACAACACTATGGGGTTTTCTGTGTGAATTGGGAGTCAACGGGTTAAGACAAACAAAGACCACAAACCCACAGAGCTTGACAATGTCCTCACCTGTCTCCTCATCTCCATGATCTCTTCTTCCAGCACCCGCACCTTGCGCTCCTTCTCAGCAACGATGATGCGGAGCTGCTCCATGGCGTTGGCCTCCCGCTGGGCCTGCATGGTCAGGTCCCGAGCGTCCCTGCTCTGCTGCGCGCTGACGTGCTGGTTGCGGGCGTTCAACTCCTCCAATGACGCCTTCAGCTGGCTCTGCTGCTTCTGCAAGTATCATACAGTCATCAGGAGAAAAAAAAAATAGTCGTGTAACAGGTAAAGAAATATGTCAAGAATAGCTGCATCTTGCATACTGGTTTGCATTGGGAGCATTCCAGTGCTAGGTGGAGATAGCATACCTCACAACAACATTTTCGACTCGAGTCAGAGGTGTCACAACGATCAATCACTTCACATACTTATATAATTTACAAACAGGCATCACTAATACAAAGCATAAAATCTTTGTACTATGATGTAGTATGTGTTATGTGCACTGTTTTCATGTCAACTTCCAGGACCGTATCCTTTTGGACCAGTTAGTGTTTGAGTGCTCTTTGGATCACATCAGGAGGTGGTCCACTTTTTTTTAGAACAGTATGGTACTGTTTGGTTTGCTTCATATCAGGAGTGTTTGAACGTTTCTCTGGAATGGGTACAGTATGGTACAGTTCTCGAACGATCCAATTGAATTCCAATTCATCTTTCCATAGAAAAAGGTTGGCACTGATTTACACACAAGAACAATCACTATCTTACAATGTGTGCAGTAAAGTGTACTAAAACTTTCAATTATGTTGTCTTTTTGTCCATGTGGATAAACTGCAGTCTCTTCGACTAAGTAACGAGCCATTTCTATGGTTAGAAACCGAGTCTGGGGACAGAAAAGGGGATCCACTTTAGGAAGCAAGAGTGTATTTACCAGCAATGCCTCAATGAGTTCGTCGTCATGCTTGCCCTTGTCCATGCACCGCGTCACCTGCTGTTTCAGGCCCTTGATCTCCTCTGAGAGGACCTTGTTGCGGGCCTTGCTGGCGTCCAGCTTTCCCTTGAGGCGGGCATAGTCCTCCTCCAGTGCTTTCAGGTCATTGGATGCCTTCTGCATGTTTGGAAGTTTGGGAAGAGGGGAGAAAGAATATCCTTGCATCTCAGTGGCTCTTATAAAAGTAATATTTACAGCGAGGTGCACTTTGCCATTTAGAATCAATGAGAGAAGAAACACACCATCCTATTGACACTTTAAAGAGTGATACTGTAGTGATGTCCGATCAATGCTTAAGTTTTGAGTAATCAAAGAAGTGACTATACACTGAGGTTAGTATATTGTAAAACCACAATTTTTGTTTTAAGCACTAGAATCATCATACTCTGTATTACCAACTTTAAAAGTCTGGATAACACCTGAATAGAAATGACCACATCACATCAGATAAACAGAAGAACAATACACATGATGACAGAGTCATTCTGGAATAACCTTCAGACAGGGCCTCTAGCAATAGCACAGATGGGAGAAAGATTTTCACAAGATATGTTGTTCTTTTCCTTTAATCTGCTAGTACACAACATGCTGGACAACTTGTCAGGAGAAAGACAAAGATACTAAACACAGAAATCTTGTTGTTGAAATGATTTTGTGACTGTGGGACAATATTCTAACCTCTTTCGCCTCACGTCTCTCCTTCTCCATCTGCCGCACTCTGCTGCGCTGCTTGTCGTCAATAGAGGGCTTGCTGCTCCTCGTGGCAGAGGGCGTCATCAGCGACGAGAGGTCCAGAGCATCATCAGTGACTCCCATGGTCATGAACTGGTCCTCCAGGCTCAGCTCCGTGTCGGGTCGCAGACTCTGACTCTGGCTCTGGCTCAACTGCGCCTTTAACCTGTCCACCTGCATAGGTCGAGAGGACGAAGATTGATGGCTGGAATGGATTTCTCTCCAGGATTATGACACACTGGCATATGATAGTTTTGTGAGCACCAACATTTTCCTTACATTGATCTCGACTCTCCCTGACAGAGATATATGAAACAGTGAAAAAATGTGCTTTCACAAGAATACATCTTCAGAAGTAATGAGCTGGTGAAGTTGTCACTTTTACTTTCCTCTCCCCCCCCCCCCCCAAAAAAAAAGATACTTCAACTGGTTTAATTGTACTCCTAATGAATGTCTATACTCTCCAGAGTACCATCCTCCAACTGATGAATTGATGAACTACAATACTCATTCCCCCACCCCCACCTTATATCAGCATACAAAACAACACAGGTAAAGCCTACATCCAGCTGAATTTTGAGGCAAATCAACAAAATCTCTAAGTGGGTAATAATAAAGACTGCGACACTTGATCCCACCTTCTTCTGCAGCAAGAGGACTTGTTGGGCCCGCCCCTTCCAGCCACTTGGTTGGTTGAGGAGGGACTGCACGTTGACGTTGTCCCCGACCTCGCTGGAGAGGACCTTGCCGTAGACCTTGACCTCCTGCTTGAGGGAGGCAATCTGGGTCCGGTATTCCCCAAGGCGAGCATTAGCCTGGCCCAGCTTGTCGCTCGTTGATTTCAACTCTGTTTGCAGGGCCGCCATCTTAATCGTATGAAGGTTGGAGATTCTTCAAGTTATTCTCACTTGGAAAATTTATTATCTTCTTGGACACACACAATAATTTCATCAACAAATGAATTCAGTGGAAAGAGACTTGATTGTAGTAAGTTGTCGAAGCAAAATGGACAAAATAGTGGATTAACTAAATCTAATGATTATAACAAATGCTTGCCAACTGTAAAATGTTAGTATTATATATGTAGACTGTACATTTTCAAACAAAGAAAAATGTGTTAACTGTAAACTATAATTCTTCTCTTAGCTTAAGCTCATATTGAAAGTGCAGTCACACAAATTGGATGGTCTTATATAAAGGATTGTATAAGAAGAGTAAATTTGCCCCTATACCGGCATACAAAAGAAAACAACACACACACCTAAACTAGAAATGTCGCTACGGCGACTGGTGTATGCCTCCGCCATAATACATGGTTCTCCTAATAGGTCTATAGTACAATGTCTTGACAATGTGTGATGACAGTTTCACACAATTGGCAAAATATTAAAATGACAGGTTTGCCACAAATGTGCTGAATGTTCACTTTCCTAGAACTAGGTTCAATTGGATGAATGATTAAAACGTCAGAGTGCAGGTATTTGGGGGAACTGATGATTTTCACTTGACTTTTGACCCTTTTACAAGTTTATGCATTGAGTAATTTTCAAGGTATTGAGAAAAAGTATAATTTCAGTATCAAATGGTAAAATAGTATTATCGAAACCTGGCCTTTGACCTTTGACCCCACAGTTCCAAAGAGAATCACTGTTAGGTAGAACATGCATAAATATGTAAGTTTCATGACAATACCTTGAGTTATTTTTGAGATATGGAGGAAAAAGTGCAATTTAGCACTTTCACTTGACCTTTGACCTTTTGACCTTTGACCTTTTGGCAAGAAACTTCCCACAGAATATATATTGGGTTATACATGCATACATCAAGTTTTTAAAAAATCCTTCAGGCACTGCATAAATATAAGGAAAGTAGTTATATTTTGAGGAGTTGACCTTGACCTTTGACCCCTGACCTTTGACCCATGACCCCCAACTTCCCTAGATAATCACTGCCCATCGGTACAAGCATATATACTAAGTTCCATGAAGATACCTTGAACCATTTGCGAGATATGGAGAAAAACATGAAATTTCAATTTTTTTTTCACAAAATAACCTGTGACCTTTGACCTTTGACCCTGTGACCCTAAAATCCACATAAAGTATCATCCCCCAAGGATATACCCTCATACCAAGTTTGATGCAAAACCACCAAACGGTTCTTGAGATATCGACAAAAACAAAACGGGACGGACGGACGTACGGACGTACGGACGGACGGACGACCCGAAAACATAATGCCTCCGGCCACTTCGTTGGCGGAGGCATAAAAAGAAAAATAGCTCTGCCAAAATAAAAGACCTCTGTGTAAATCATAAATGAAGGATAACAAAAATTCCAAAGTGTTCAATAACTAGCAATATCAAATTGGCAACACTGATTCATACCTTTTCCTCTGATGGGCTTGGTGGCCTGGCTTTTGCACTGTGGTTTCCCTGGCTCATCTGCATACACAATATGAGAAAAAGATGGAGATTTTCAAGGTCAGCATTTCCACTTAACTTTTGCTATGGTCACTTTCAACAGACTTCCTATTTCTGAAATGTTACTTGCCAAGAGATGCCTCTGTTGTGTGAACCAAGTCAAATATCTAGCAGCATGAAATACAATGAACACAAAGTACCCCATACTTGCTTGATATTTATTACAATATGGTGACATCACCGCGATGTCTTTGGCCTAGAAACGCTTTCCACGTTTTAGGCATGGCTTAACGAGGGCATGTCTGTGTGAGGACCAATCTAATGTCAGGTCAATTGATGTCTAAGAAACACAGCTTGAATTAATTTGTTTCATTCATTTCACATTGGTAAAGTAATAATGGAAAATGGCTTCCCTCGGGATGCATCTTTTGATGGGAAAGAAAAAACCAATAGCAAGCATGTGATATACTTGTGATTTTTTTCAACTCAAAATGCTTGCATGATGACTCACCTCTCTCTCCAAGTCTCGGACTTTCCTCATGAGCTGCCTGTTTTTGGTCTTCTCGCCCTCCAGCTCGGCCGTCAGCTCCCTGGACTTCTTCGACAGCTCCACGATCTTTGTGGCGGCTGTCTCGTTTGCCACGCCACCTCCTGCACATAACAGCATTTTTATATCCTTTGATCACTGCCCCATTTCTTCATATACTCGGGGATTTTAGCTTGCATCCAATGCAATGCTTGTGAATGAATTAATATTTCTTTTTGTTGTTGTTGCAGTAATTCTGTTCTTTTGGCTAAAGAGGATCCTATTAAAGAGAAATGTTCCTACCACTTTCATAGTTACAAATGTTTTCAGGTAATGACTCCTTCAACAGTCCTTGTATAGGGCAATTAATTTTAGCACATCTTTTTTATTTCGTAGTCATTCATTTCTCTGAGGAAATGGGTTTTTCATTGCATGATTACAATGGAGATTTAGCCATTTAATCAACTTTACTGTCACTTTACTTTAAGGCATGAAGTTGAAATATCTTATCAACAATTTCTGTTACTACCTGTTCATCTTAATTTTCTTCAACTCCATCTAAATCAGTATACAGCATGTCTCCTATCCTTTCAAAGATGAATACAAAAAAAAAAAAAATGATATAAGAAATAGACATTGTTGTGTCCCCACTCCACTTACATTTTATAAACACTCTCATATGCTATGACGTGGTCATTTGCCTTCTGATTATGTACATTCTTTGAGAGGTATGAAGCATATAAGCAGACTCACTATCATTTACATGTTAATCTAAATAACTGTACAGTTTTTTTTTTAATATCTGCCACAAAAGATTTGTCTGTTGTCACAAGAGTATAAAATGCAACTGTAATGAGAACAGAATGGCATACCTCCAATGGCAAGCCTATCTTGCTCTCTCTGCTTCTTGAGCTTGCGTATCTCGTAGTCCCTTTCACTCAGCAGCTTGTAAAGACGTCCCGTCTCATCCTTCAACTCCTGAAATGAATTAACGCAGCAAAGGAAAGTGCACATTTTGACCATGCACAGGCAGAGTCTTAAGGGTAATAACTCTGTACATGACATGATATCTCGAAAGACAGCAACTCCTGTGATGTGCAGACTGTATGATATGCAGTTGAGCAACATTTCCCTTGACTGAAGACGTTTTCAGCGTTCATTGTCTGTACCTTCTTTGGCTCCTTCTTCGCACTGATGATATTGGAATGCTTAACAGATTTTGCTGTTCATTCTCCATTGTACTTGATAGATCAATGTACAAAGTACCTTTAGAAGATTGGGACAAAATGTTGCTTTAGGGTATAGATTCCCTAAATAAGATTTACTGTTAATCTTGTAGTAGATGAAAGTAATTGAGCAAAACTTTGCAAGTCACGCTATCTTTAAACCACGGCAGGACAGAGAAATGGACCTCAAATTTGCCAATAGTAATAGCCTGCAGCTAGTGTCATTCAGGGAGATTTTGCTGTATAACAACAGTACCGGTATCACAAAACTTGATAATACTGTCAGGGTTACATATGAAGTCATTTACCACAGACTTATATCATATGCACAATTTTCACTTTCACTTGCCAAGATAATCCCACTAGATAGGTAGATTCATCACAACATAGGTTAAGAAGATTGATGAAGACTCACTCTTATTTGCTCCGAGAGTTGCTCATTGATATGTTCCTGGAACATGGAATTTTTTGTAACGGGATCACTCAACTGTCAAAGAGAAACAGCAAAACAAAGATTGCACTAAATGTATAATGTCAAAAACATGAAGAAAAAACTTGCATATCGATGTCCAAAATCAGACCACCATTATTTTACTACTGATTAGAATCCTTTTTGCACATGGTCGAGTTTTGGCACAGGTCATGGTCTATTTTTTGAACAGGAACTGATTCACTGCAAATTTACAACAAAGTCAAATACACTGTAACCGTCTCTGTAGAAACTTACACAACCCCCTCACAGGAGTTGAGTTCAGTTAAAATGCTGATTAACTGTCATCAATCATCACAGAAATGTTTGAATATCAGACAATCTCATTTCATAACACCTTCAATACAAACGCAAATTCCTGTCAATACAGTGCACTCCTGTTACAACGAACACGGTTATAACGAAATTTCGTTATAACGAAGTAAAACTTCTGGTCCCAAAATTATCGCCATTAAAGTATGGTACAAAATTCGCTTATAACGAAATTTCCGTTATAACGAAGTCTTTTCCGAGCGCCACTGACAAAGAAAAACAAAAGAAATGTGCTCCATTATAACGAAATGAGGATCGCCTTCAAAAATACGTAGCGGAACAAGCATTTTATTTATAGCGTCTCTACATGGGAAAACGCGTCACATCACTGTGTGTTCGCTTGGTGTGTCACGCACAGTTTCCGAAGGGAACTTGCGTTATTATATATGAATAACTACTTGTTTTCTTGTTCACGTAGCTTTCCAGTGTATGACAAGTATTCAACATACAGAATTTGATATATGCGTGGCTTTCTTGTTTTCGTTATATATCTTTTTTGTTCGGTTATAACAAAATTTCGTTATAACGAAAGAAAACTGCCGGTCCCGAGCATTTTGTTATAACGGGAGTGCACTGTAGTGTCCTTTCTTTGTTCATCATTTGGATTGTTTCCTTTTTGTTTTGTTTTTCATTTCAAGTTATGAAATCATATCTCCATTCAACAGCCATTCACAAAGTGGTAAACATGTATGCCATGGCAGCTAGAGCCTTGCTTCTTATATGGTAGTAGAATCTATTACTATTATGTTAATTCATTACATTTCTAGCTATACATAAAAAAACATAAGAAACAACTCACTTTCAGACCCAAATTATCATCCACACCAAAGCCATTGATCACTTCACTGGCATCAGCCCCTCCCCGGGGGCTCTTGCCCGCTCCTTCCTTCTTGTTGGCCTTTTCCTCTTGCCGCTGCTTCATCCGCATCAGCTTCTTCTGCTGCTGCTCCTGCAGAACCTGGAACTGCTGTCGCAGCCGCGTGTCTCCCTCCTCCATTATGCTGTCCAATACCTGGTTTTCTGCTTGATATCTCGTCTTGCCCTGGCCTTTATAGTGTCAGTGTATGCCGAAAACAAATTGAAATGCAGAACAGTTGAATAACTGTGTCTCCAGCTCCAGGTTACTTTATCTTGAAAGATGCGCCGCATAATATCATTAATGAACAAGAAATAGATCAGATGGCCAACTTCAAATTGCACAGGTAGGCCTAGTCTAACTAGTAACAGTAACGTTACTAACACAGGTCATCTATAATTTAGATCTACTCAATTGACTTGTTTTGAGCAATGACATGTAAACAGTTTTACTTTTACGACACTTAAAAGCTTTTCTGCAATATTTGTTCAACTCAAAATAGTCAAATAAATATTAATAGGGGCCTACATACAAAATTATATCTACAACAATGTATGTTAAACAGATATAGGCCCTCTTTAGATCTAGAAAAACGTTGTGTACAGATCTAGCGCCGAGTAGCGGTAGATCTAGGTCTAGAAACCCTATATCAAATCACTTTTTCTCAATATGATTGATTTTGTTGAATAATTTTTTAATACATTATAAAATTTCACAAAATCCCCAAATATTATCACATTGATAGTTCCCCAGAATTTGGATGGCCTCTCCAAAACTCAATTTGGCCATATTCGTTCGTACGTACCAACGACGTAGTCCGACCGACCATGGACATGGTCATGCATGGATGACCATGCAGACGCTGTGCGAAGCACAGCAGCTACAGTAGGGCCGGGCTGGTCAATTCGTAGACGAAGGAGTCTTTTATTTATTTTTTTTTTCATTTATTTATTTCATTTTATTTATTTATTTTTTTTTGACGTTATCACTCTCTTCCGGAGCTTAGCAGTTAACGTTAGAGACGGGATCCGATCCGTGAAGCCAGACGCAGTCTCCGCTAGCTCCGCGGAACATCCCCGACGACCAGCAGATACAGACCGCGGCCGGTATGTGCATAGATACCCTACAGTACTAGGCCCTACACGACACTGCACTGTATTTGGCCCAGCAGCAGCATTATAGTATCAAGTTTGAAACACATGTACTAATAAAACTACAAAGAGATAAAATACCTACAGCTAGAATTTAATCGTCTGTATTGCAACTACTCAAGAAATGAAATATTATGTCATTTTGGACCGTAACTAATACGTAGTTTACCTTCACAACGCTGGCCCAGGAGGAATGCACTGGCTTTTCAGTACTGTGACACATTATCTTCATCAAATATTCTATTTACAATTTAGTCATCAATAAGTGCGTTCAAATAAATTCATTCACAGAGTTAAATAATATTTATCATAGCATTAATTTGAACATTTGTTTTATTATACTTAAAACAACATAATAAGAAAGAATAATATCAAAGAAAGGTCAAAGGTCATATTTATCATCACAAAATTCCAAGTTGAGTGAGCAAGTCAGCCAAGTGATCAGGGTGGGTACCGTTCGAAAAATCTTTTCAAAGTTTTGATTTACAAGAGTTTCTCCCTTTCACGTGATACTTTCTGAATCGTAATATTCGAGTAATATTTGAGTAAAGTCATATGTTGATTATAATGTTATTTGCCATGCCATCAAATGGTGTATGTATGTGTCCTCCTGTATGAGATAAAGCCACACATGCAGCACAGCGCAGCAGCGTCTTTCGCTACACCTGCGGCTAGGCGGGCTGCTAGCTGCGGCTGCGTTGCCTGGTGTGAAGTCGCGGCGCAGCGGCGATCGAGTCCAACCAACCACCGCCTGCACGGCACAGGTCTGGGTACTGGGTAGCCCCGGAGACCGCGCCGCTATGCGGCGGGGTCCTGGCGGCTACCTCGCAGTTTCGCTAAAGTGAAAACCACGAACAACTCCCTATTACCACATACGGCGACTTCACGAATAAATTATGGGTAAATTTCTATTATAAACACAGTGACAATAAAAAATGAAATACACATTACCCCATTGCCTTGGTTCTTTTCACCAATTTATCCGGAAACTGCAAAATTTTCCACATTTTTTAGGAGTAAGCGGCCTGCCCTAGTGGGAGAGCCGTGCTACCATTTTGAACGTGTATATCCATTAGTAAGCATCTGCGCATGTAGCGAGTAATACGTAGCCTTTTGTCAAGGCCCTCTCGCTGCGTGGTGTAGAGAGCCCAGCCGAGTAAGGTAGCGCGACTCGCTTCGCTCGTCCGTTCGCTCGTCCGTTACAGCGAGAGGGCCTTGCCAAAGGCTAGCATGCAACGTTAGTAAGCATCGCTGAGCTGAAGATAATTCGCCTTATAAGACAACATTTTCTGCATCATAAGCAACGAAACGCATCAAAAAGTCGCCGATTTGAATCATTTAGGTTTAATCGACCCATGTAAGTATTCCTAGTAGTTTTTGTTGAAAAATTAAGGAAATATAGCGCCGCAACGGCACCCGTTTTGTACAACATTAAGATCTGAATGCGAAAACGGCGCAGCCCCAACGCTGCACGTTGGGGCTGGTCGCAGTTAGGTACTGGGTAGCCCGACCAGACGCTGTTACGCTATGCGAAAACAGCGTCTGACGAGCGCGGCATGCAGCCTCAAAGTGAGGAACCTCAACACAACTACAAAACTTAGGAAATTGTATACTTTTCTCCTTTAAACAGAATACTTTACTCACGTTAAATGCATGTTTCTATTACAGAAGAATTTTTCGCCACACTGGGTCCATGGAGACCACTTGCGATAAGTCCGTGGAACAAATAAATGACACTTTCTGGCGCAATTCCTGACCGTCGGTACGTCGCGACGTACCAAGTACAGCGACTGGGCTGTGTATAGTTATGCCTGGCGTGAAAGATTGTGTACCGTGTGGACATGCTGGATATGATGATCAATTTCGGTAAGTTTCATTGCGTACATTTGAATACTGATAGCATCAGATGTAGAGTAAATATTGAAAAGTATACTCGTTGAGTTTGAGGTGACAAAAATTATGTTAAGTATCAAAATTCAAAGCTATCGTAATACGATTACGTCGCTCTCCTAGTGGTTGGTGGTCGCGCGCGTACAGCCCTGTCGCGACGTACCATGTACAGCGACTGGGCTGTGTATAGTTAGGTACTGGGGCACAGCTTCACAAAGCAGAGCAGAGCTAATGGCGCTAACAACCTTAAAAGTTTTAGAGCTGCGTCGGTCATGGATGAATTGAGCCGCATATTCGCAGCAGCAAGCAAGCAGTGCAGTGCTAGTGCAGTGCTAGTAACCATCTAGAATTACAACTCTAACGTTAGTTTGCTTGAGTACCCCCCCCCCCCCCACCCCCAGCTGGCAACTATTTTTTTCAGCCGGCCTCCAAAATCCAGACACTTCTCACTTATCACAAGTCAGCAAGTTCTGGATTCTGCTGTCATGACACACGCATATCACATCGTTTCACATAGCACCTACTTGCACACTCGTTCACCACAGAAAAGTGCCTGAGCTGAGTCGCCTCCAAAGATCCATCTAAAATCCCAAATTTTGCCATCAAAAACACAGAATCGGCGCAACTTTTCCAAAGCGTGTGTGAATTAGGTCCCGTGTTAAGAATTAGGGTCGCCGAAAAAGCGCTATAAATTTGAAAATCACGCCATTCTGCTGCGAGATTTTTCGCTTATCGCAAGCTCAGAGTGTGATGGTATCCTCAAAAACGCAAAAGAAAAACAAAATATCAGACATCAGTTTTCATGTCGTTGCTCAAAACAACTTGCTCTTTGTGAGCGATCACGGCATACATGTATGCTGCCTGCACATTCTGAAACTGAAGTTAGTGGTCTAATATTATGCAACAACTCCTTTAATTTAAGTTTCATGTAACTGGGAACAGAAAATCAATGTACAAAACGATAATATTTCAAGTTCAATAAAGTTTGATTAGAAATTCAGCTCCTAGATCGCACAAGACCACCCACATATACAGACAGACAGACAGACACACACACACACATACATGCACTTCTCAATAACTGCAACTTCTTCAACTTGCCACAATCATTGCACATTGATTTTTAGTACGGTAAGGAATAGGACTTAGCTAGTCACTAGCTAGAAGAATCTAGATCCTGATAACATTAAAGCACACACAAAAAAAAACAAAGGCAAAAGTAAAGCAAGTAGAGTACACTGCATCTAGGGCCTAGTGTAAAGTCATAAAACTATCAAATGAAAGGAAATAAATTAATAATAATGTTAAATTACTGTGAAAGAAAAGATACTGATGATACTCAGATACTGTAAAAGTGGAAATTTTCGCGGTGTTGAAATTTTCGCGCATTTCGCGCAACCAGAAACTAGCGCGAAAATAAAAACACGCGAATATTTTTGCTTGCCATACGTTCCTGTGCGTGATGTCTTGATTCCGCGGAATTAAAAACACGCGAAACTCTTCTGACCTGGCCTAGCGCGAAAAATTAATCGCGCGAAAATATCCACTTTTACAGTATCGTGATGATTTGGGGATTTGTCTAACTATTAAACTTGTCTTTTGAAGTTTTGTAGACTCCTGTCATCATGAAGTATTTCTCTTGAAATCTGCATTTGCCAGAAGGTGACTGATGGCTGGGTCATCACTTTAATTTGAAGGACAGGGAAGCAAGAGTCATCTTGATAATGGCTGATTCAGACGTCTCAACTTTGGTGAGTACAGAAGATGCTAAATTTGATTAATTGAAAGTTCCAATAGTGTGGATTACATGTGCTTTAATTGAAGATCTTGCAGCTAGCTGTCTTTTTACTGCTGAAGTCTGAATGAAGAAGTCAGCATTACTAAACATCACAACAAAGGTACTCCACACTGATATTTTCCAAAAGAAATAGTCCCCGCGTTCACATTGGTCCCCGCGACGTGGGGAAAGTTCCGAGCTGTGGGACTTTCTCCTCAAAAACCATAATGTGAACGCTCGCTGGGACTTGTCCCCTCGTCCCCGCGAAGCAGGTCGGGTACGGGGACAAGATTTGAGGGGAGAGTGACCTTGGGGCGCAATTGATGGCGTCCAGCTGTGGTCATCAAATGTACGCATGCGCTATGCCTGGATTCAAGTGGCAGAGCTCGCTCCAAGCCCCAAAATGCCCCCACAGCTCGGGGACAGATGAGATACCAATGTGAACGGTCAGTCGTAAAAAAGATAAGATCTCTTGTGGCTGTCCACGCGTCGCAGGGACCAATGTGAACGCGGGGTGTATGGTATGCATGTATGAAGCTTATACACTGTGTAAATTTCATTTTTAGCAGTGGTACATGCTTTGTGCTAGCTTTCAGGTAGAATGAAATTCTTATATAAGGACATTGGAATGGAGCCTGCTTGTTGATTAAAACACAAACATCAATACCTCAGCCATTGAAAGCGAAACCGCAAGAGTTTCTTGTCACTTTTTGCACACTGTACAGTGCCATTGTCTAATTTCTTGTTCTTGCTCTCTCGGCAAATGTCAGGCGGCCATCAACTTTTACTGTCAGGAGAAGCTCTACCGCCATGTACAGCGTGTAGCCCTTGAGGCCATCAAGAAGTATGGCAGCGATCCTGTACTCCTCTTCTTCAAGGGGTATGGTCTCATCTTGGAAGGTCAGTGACTAGAGTGTTACAGTTACAGTTAGGCTGCGTTCACATAGAAGTATACTATTCGGGTATTCGGGCTCGTTTTTTCGAGGGCACGCGAATAGCTTGAATCGAACGATAGGATTTCCTCACACCGGTTCACATAGGAGGGCACTATTCGAAAGTACCGAATAGCTGCGAAAAGTATAGTAAAGTGGGAATCGAACTTGTTCTATTTTCTTGCAGCGTATACCGTCTCTCGTTTATGAAATAATGACAATTTTGGTCTGGATTTGCCCTTTAGCAAAAATAAGCATGTAGACTGACATTCTGATGCAGTTTAGAAATTGTTAATAAGATTTGCTAGGATGTAGGAGGAAGAAATCCTCTCTGCATGGGATGGTGAGTTGACGGTGCGGGTGATGATGTATTCGGGGCCTGAATAGCGAATAGCGAATACCGAATACCGAATACCGAATACTTCTATGTGAACGCAGCCTAACACTATTTCTTTTTTATGGCAGTTGCCCTCCATTGCAAGTCACTGTAGCATATCCTCAGGGGGGAAAAATACCATGATACAAATGGGCCTTGTTGTCAAGATAAATTCCTTGAGTAATTTGTTTATTTTTGTTGAACAATATGTGAGCTTTTACCATGACATTGACAGGTGCTGTTGATGATAAAAGGGACTGAAATATTCATGTCGGCCATGCTACAGTACTAACACTACAGACTAATGACAGATTGCACTTGTATGGAAGAGAGCTTGTGGAGTTGTTTGTGGTCATGTCACATATTGTACACTCATAAATTTCTGAAAATTTGAAATCAAGATGATTTTGTGGATTATAAATTCTTGCACATTGCGATATATACTATATTTGACAAAGGAACATGAGTCAGGAGCTAATCATATGCAGTTAACAGCCTCTCAGCTATTGTTAGCCCACGAGAAGAAAAAAAAATACATTCGGAATTTGATGGTCCGGTATACAGCTAGCCAGTGAGCTGTAAATGATCTCAATACTCTGATCTGCACATGTGGTAGATAACAAATGCATGATACATTCAAGCAATCACTGTTTGATTTTTCCTATAGACCGTCTCAGTGAAGGAATGCGGGAGTTGGAGTCTATACGTGACAAGCCGGATGTGATCCTGTGCTCCACAATGGCTCTTATCTATGCACACAAGAAAAGCAAGAATGTTGGTGAGTTATCATGCGTACTTTAATAATGATAATGATAATAATAATAATAATAATGATGATGATGATGATGATGATGATGATGATGATGATGATGATGATGATGATGATAATAATAATAATAATGATAATAATGATAATAATAATAATAATAATAATAGTGGCCTCTTATAATGTGCTGAAGTCCATCAAGAATGATGCTCATGGCGCTCTTACATAACCAGCACGAACAGTACATAATACAACCATACAGTATTCAAATACAATAACTTATCAGAGCAAATGAAATACAAACAAAAACAAAATGCTGTACTATACGTAACACAATTAATCTCAGAACGTAAGAAAAACCCATCATAATCTTATCTGACAGTTGTCTGATACCTTAGACATGCCTGATTGATGTTTCTTTTTCTTTTTTTTTCTTTTTTTTTTAGAAAGCATGCCTGATTTGTGATAAAAGAAAATTGATGATGAAAGGTTGAGAGCTACTCTCACGTCATTTGGAATGCCACCAGCATCGTTTTTCATTATATGTTGTCAGGGATGTGCCTACATTCTAGATGTACACTTAGAGTTTGTTTATTTGTATGTTTGTTTTGTGTGTGTGTGTGGAATAAGGGAAGGGCAATGCTTGTTTTATACTCTGCAGCTTCTGATTTTGCAATTGCCATGACTGATTTATTATTCCCTAGTACAACGTGTATGTCAGCATGATTGTGCATACCTATATGCCTAGTGACCCATTTCTTACATGCTAAACCCCTTAAGTGTAGTTTGTATATCAAACTTCTCAAAAACTTTGTTGAAGTTCCTTCAACCAAAACCAAATTTTAAAGCCTGACTCTACTATTTCATTGTAATTTAACTAGGGTATCCCCCTCCCCCTTTTTTTTACAATGGCAGATAAAGAGGCAGTTCAAGAATTAGATGCCAAGATGAAAGACGACAGAAAGAGAGCCAGCGACAAGGTAAGTTGCACCGTCACTCAGTACATATCTTACATGTGATAAGAACTATAATCATGTCGCATTCAGCACCCAGGTGTCTGCTTTCAGTCAGCAAGTGTGTACACAGTACACTTGGAAGAAAATTACTTTATGTATGGCAGTATTTTTTTTTTTTTTAAGTAATGAACACAAAAGCAGCACAGTGAGTGTGTTGAGTGACAGATTTGATGTGATATTGAAAATCTATGACTCGAAGTACTGTTGAATATACTCTGTGAAACGTCTAAAGCACTAAACAAGATATTGCTGTATCCATGGCAAAGCAAATTAAGTTTCCCCAGGATAATGTATATTAATGAACCATCCTACTTGACTACACAATAAATTGTACTTTCTTGTGTTTTGAATATCTTTCGTGAACAGGCTGTGTATTTTGCTGCCCTCTTCCTGTGGCACACTGGTCGTCATGACAAGGCCAGAGAGTATGTCGACAGGTCCATCAAAATGGCTGGAGGATCATCACTTGATGTGAGTATGATTGTGACACATGACTGACATGATTATCCCATCACCAATGCTTGTATAATTTGCTGAAGGTAATCATTGCTCACAGGATGGATCAGAGTGACTCAAATTGATGGAATCTTTGTATCCTTGATATTACTCGAGCAGACTGAGGATAAGCATAGGTCTAAGAAGAAAATTTGGAATGTGTGACATCATATCCACAAAAGTTTCAACAAAATTCAAGTAGTATTCGAGTCAAGTTATCGCATTTGGTTCTTTTGTTTGTTTGTTTTGTTTTTTACAGTTAAACAGGGATGTCCATCGATTGCCATTTTAGAGACTCGTACCAATCAATGAATTGGCCATTTCTTTTAATTTGTCAGTCTTCACAACACGTCTGTCTGTTTTATGGCAATTGTTTGAGCCCATCTTTTGCACTTTCTTCCATGGATGGCATCTTTCTGGGCAGATGAAGGCCGTTTTCTTTCATTCTGATTGTTTTTGATACATTGTGCCTACCAAACTCTTGGGAATGTCATTGGTATGATTATCCAGGGCTCAACTCTCCGGGGCTGGATCGACCTGACGTCAGGCAGAGACAACTACCTGAAGAAGGCCGGCAAATTCTTTGAAGAAGTCCTCAGGTAGCCTCATAGCATTCCAACATAAGTTTTGTATGTGTGTGTGTGTGTGTGTGGGGGGGGGGGGGTGGGGTTAATCTGCTATACATCCAGTTTAGATGACTGTTGAAAGTTAGTAATGTATGTTTTAGTGGATGGAAATGGCAAAGAGTCCAAAATAGACATAGAAAGAGAACTGTATATCATTGGGTATCTTTACCACAAAAAGAAAAACATTTCCCACATTTCCATTTCCCTAACATTTCCCTTTCCCTTTCCCATTTTCCATAACATTTCCCTAACTGTCATGCAAATACTGTAGTGCTCCCCAGTATCTTAATCAGCACTTTTGTCATTTGGTAATAATTATAAAAAAAAACAGAAAGAAAACAATTATGCAGAGCAGAAAGTAAGTGGTGTCTGTAAATGGAGGGTATTAAAGGACTAAAAGGGAATGAAAATCATTTGGAAGATTTTAATGTGACTGAAATTTGGCATTGTGACATTGTGTCGTTTTTTTTTTTTTGTATATGTATATGACAGTTTATGACTTAGAAATGTATGTTTTGAAATTCATATGTGAGATGCTTCTTGTGGATCTGAGTATTCAGATAATAGAGGTAGATTTATGAAAAGATATGCATGTATTGGTTGGTGTTTATTGACTTGGATGTAATACCCATCCTCCTCACTTCAGTTATCTCTTTCTTCTGCGGGCATAAGTTTCCCTGATCATCTACTGTGTACGCCATATATTTAGCAAGTCGATTTTTTCGCGAATAGGGACTTTCTGACAATTTCGTGAGTGGTTTAAATTCGCGATTGTGGAGCACAACACAGAATGGATAAAATATTGTATGCGTGCACGTCACATCCATGTCAGGATCAGACTTAATATTTCTGCCTGTTTTTAAATTTGTGAAGAGCACCTGGCTTGCGAAATTTGTGAAAATAAAAACCTCATGACATATTCGACGTATACAGTACCCCTTTCGCATCTCCCATTTTCACACATGTGCATGCACTCACATTGCAGTGCTACCCCCAAGGCCATCAGCGCCCTCCTGGGCAAGGCACGCTACATGGGCATGAGGCACAACTACAGCGGTGCTTTGGAGCTTGTCAACCAGGCGGTAGTCTCTTACCCAGGCTTCATGCCAGCCCTCATCGAGAAGATGAGACTGCAGCTGGCTCTGCAGGACTGGGAGCAGACTGTTGAATTAGCTCAAAGGTACTGGACTCATCAAGCCTGCACTGTTGAACTCGAGTTCAAATCAAATGAAGGTTTTCATATTCATTTACAAGTCTTAAACTTGTTCATCTCAGTTCACAACTGTAGCTATCACCTACAGATCATTCTAATTATTTTGTTAACCGTTTCTTTTAATGAGAGCTAGCTTCTGTTAAGTTGAAATTGAAGAAATCGGACTGAAAGCTGCATGATTTTATGATGATGTAGAACAGATTATTATTTGTGAAAAAGACCATTTTTTTTTCTTACCGTTAGCTTATTTGTTAGAATTTGTTTTACTGACCCCAGATAAAAGATACTTGCATTAATTCTATTGACACATGCAAATCAAGCTGATGATACTTCTCCTCTTTTTCATTGCACCAAACAATGGAAAAATGTGTATCAAACATTGACTAATGCATGTCCAATGTCCTTCATTTCAGAGCCATTGTCCAGGAGCCAAACTGCATTGAAGCCATAAGACTGCAGGTGTTACAGCTGCTGTGCAAAGAGGGCAATTATTCAGAGGTATTTCACCCTCTTGCTGCATAAATGAAAACCATTAGGCCTTTTCAGCCAATAGCGATCTGCCAACCTGTGGAACTTTCAATCCGAGTACAGGCCAAGACCCTATAGACTTACTAAACCAAGTGGAAACTGAAATTTTAAACTTACTGACCCAAGTACAGATTGTGCATTAGATTGTCATCCTGTAAACTGTTTGAACCAAATACAAACTCTGAACCTCTGGACCTTTTGATCTTGCTGAAAACTACAAACCCATCAAAACCACTTGAACGGAATACAGATTCTGAACTTGTAGACTTGCAGAGTTGATTACGGAGTGTGGACCTCTAGACCTGCTAAACTTGGTACAAAGATTCAGACTGTACACCCATTTGAACTCTGAGAGAACTGCAGATTAAGGCATCACACCTCCCTACTCTGCTTTGTAACATCAGTCATCCAGTGGTTCATACACTGGTATATGTCTTCGTAAAATGCTTTCTTTTTAAAAGCACACTATCAGAATGAGCAGAGATCACTAAGTGCAGCGCACAAAGAGTGAAACTTGTGTGATTGTATATACCGACGACTTTGTGGTTGTTTGGTTTGCTTGACCATCTCTGCATTGTGTACCTACAGGCTGCAGCCAAGATTGGAGAGCTCATCCAAGTCATTGACAGATTTGAGCCAAAGAATGCCCACATCTACTGCCACTTTGCCAAGACGTTTGCACGCGTGGTGAGTGGACTGATTATCCTTTCTTGATATCTCCCAAGCAGCAGTAACATTACACACTCCCAAGCATCATTGATATTGTGCTGTCTATCAGGTCATCATAAAGGGCAACTGATCTTCAAACTAGATTAATCAAAACCAATATGAAAGCAATTCACAGTGACCCTTTCAATGGCCTTCTCTGGAAATGATAATTGCTGTAACACAGATACTAAATCACAAGATGATTGCAATAGCACATATTTCTTGGAATAGCTATGTTTGGAGGAGCTGTTATTGCTGAGCGGTTAAGACTATGCAGATAAGACCATGGTTTTCCATGCACGTGTAAAGAAGTTGGCATCCAAGCCCAGTAGTATTCCCCTTTGGCAAGACATTTTACCCTTGTTGCCATGTCTTTTGGAGCTGGAGGACTCTTGAGCCATTGGTCCTGCGTGTATGAGGGCTATACCCTATACACAGAAGGAAACATACTTCTCTCATAGTCCAGGTTGAAATGCAATAGTCTTTAGGCTAGAAGGAGGCAGCTTATCCTAAAGAACAAAAGATTAGAAGGAGGAGCTAAATCTAGTTATCCATGCTCAATTGATCCCCCAAAGTTCCTCCAATACGATGCTCTTCAAAATTAAGGTTTAGATCGCTTTGTGTTAAGTAATTAAAAAAAAAAAAGCTGATGATGTCACTAAAAGACACCACAAATTCTGCTTTTGTCCCCCATCCAGTGTTCCAGAAGCCCTCAGATCCTCCTCCAGACCATGACGATGGTGGAGAGGGCGATAGCGCTGGACGGCAACGACGCCGACTTCTACAACGAGAGCGGCTACCAGCAGATGATGCAGGGGAAGAACCGGGATGCGGTCAAGGCCTGCAGGACAGCCATGAAACTGGACGAGACCAGCGTTGTGGCCCTCACAGGTGATGCCTCATTTCGTTGGTGGATTCAACTTGACACAGTTTGATGGCAGACCTGGCACATGGCTGCCATTTCTTCCTGACATTCCCTGACTTTGCTGTTTTTCTATTCAGACCTTCTGTACCTGGAGAATAAAAAAAAAAAAAAAAAACAACAACCACCATGATCTTTCTTGCCTCTGGTTACTTTTATTTTCAATTACAAGATGTAGTATGTCATGAAGTAAGATGCGTTCCTGGCCGATCATGCTACCTGTTTTATGAATCAAGCTTTTATGGTGCGGAACACTTCTTTTATAAATTAATTACCTGGTAAACATTTTTTTTTTTTGCTTTTGAAGTCAAAGAAATTAGGAGATATGCCCTCTGTATGTATTCAGCCTTTAGTTCCCAAAGGGTGACACATTCAGAAAATGTTTGAAGTGATTTTCTTGTCCAACCATACCTGCACACTAGTCATTGTGCCTTCTTTTATTCAAAAAACTTGATTGCAGAAAGAATACTCAGGCCCTGCAATATTATCTTTGTTCCCACGAGATCATCTCCAGTCATTGTACCAGCTTGGTAAAATAGATTCTTGTGAAGAAGGAATAATGACATAGAAAACAGTCCTCAGATATCTTATTGCTCATCTTCCCTCACATCAATTATATCCTCACCATCCTTATTTCCCCTTTTGAACTTGACCACCAGGCATCATCCGGTACCAGCTGCACGACGGTCAGCTGGACGACGCCGAGCAGCAGCTGGACTTTCTAGGGGAGATCCAGGAGAGCATCGGCAAGTCCTCGGTGAGTAGCCCTGAACTCTACTTGTCCAGCCCATGAAGGTGACCCACATTCTCAGGCCAGTCACCCCAGAGTTTGAGAAGGAAAGCTGGGAGACTGTAAATGAATGTGTTTACCAAGTGAAGAGTTCTATTGCAAAATGGGCTAAGCGCCATTTTTAAACATTTCAAAGTAAGTCGATTATCAGATAGGGCAAAATTAAACCTTTCCAGTAATACCTCACTTGTAACATAACAGGAAATATTCTAGAAGTTATGATTAAGAATATCCTGAATATCCTGTATTTTCTTATTATTTTCTTTGCTTTTTAGCAACTTTAATCACAAATATCTCAACTTTAACAAGAATGGATTTAGCTCATTTTGCGATAAAACTCCGGTGTCTGGCTGGGAATGAAAGTGAAATGTCACTCAATGACTTCAATAGATTAAGTAAAGTCAAGCACACAGAACAATAGAAATTTCATTTGAAAACAACATGATGAAAGAGAGTTAGGAATTTTAGAACTCCAGCCAATGGTATTCGTTACTACCATGTATGCAAATAAAGTGAGGTGATCTTGTCTTAAATGCACAAAGCTCCCATTGGTATATGTGAAAAATGATTTGTCAAAATCTTTTTTTTTTAAGTAATGATTCAGAGACTACAGTCGTCTTCCTTTAGAAGTCTCAATTACTAAATTGCAACTCTGCAAAAATTTGATGCAAAGGCTATGATCCATTTTTTGTTTGAAGTTATAGGAAGAAATTGTAGTGAAGATATAACAAATGAGTGAGAAACTTTCAAAGACATTGTCATCTGATCTCATTTGACATGTTTGTTTCTTCTGATCTCACTTTTAAGCTAATACATGATAAGGGTTATAACTCTGTAAGTTTCTTGTTAGATGTCTAAAATCAGTGAAACTTCAGCCATTCTGTTTGTTAGATTCTGCCGTGTTGTCAAAATCAACTCAAAACATGGAGTGACTTTTCACATACAGAACAAAGGATGAGACATTGGCTTTTGTTAAATTCTGCATGATCCAAATGTTTTGAAACTCTGGAGGTAAAACCACTCTCGTCTCCCAACTCTCTGCCCCAGGACATCCTGTTTCTGCGCGCCCTCCTGTCCAGGAAGCGCAACAAGTCCGCCGAGACATCGCTGGGACTCTTGAACGAGGCCAGCACCGTCCACTTCCAGTCCCTGAAGGGGCTTCCCCTGGGTAGCGACTACTTCACTCAGATGAACCCAGATTTCCTGGTGGAGATGGTTAAGGAGTACCTCCTCTTTGCCCCTACAGAAGTAAGTCTAATTTACATTTCTGAAATGAATGATTTTTTTTTTCACCATTTTATTTGGCTCTTCCTGAAATTGGATGAGATAAATTGACTTTTGTATGAAAGCAAATTCACACATACGTGTACGTAGCATATCTTTAGTGCTTTAAAGCAATAAGCAGTAAAGTGGAATTCTGATCTACTCAAAATCTTTGGATTATATGTAAATGTTGAATAATTACTGAATCATCTGAGTAATTCTGAAGTTGTTGACTAGTTTAAAAAAAAAAAAGATGACATGGAACATTTCATATATTATTTATCCATTTGTAGCAGCACAAAGGGGAAAAAAGTAATTGGCAATCTTGACACTGTTCATAATTTATAAATACTAAATAAAATGATAGAGATTGCTTTTAATAATTTCTTGCTGACCATTCCCTTTCGAGAATAAAAGCAGGTATAACGTTGTACTGTCCAAATGCAATGAATGTCGTAATTGCTTTTAGCAAGCTGGTTGAACAAACTAAGTGTTCCAGTGAGCAGTTACTAAATTACGGTAAAACCAGAAATATTCATGACATAAAACTTCTGTGAATTGGAGTGGACCGCATTTTGGGGAGCATGAAACTTTAACAAATCGCCACTGACATTCATTGCATTGTGTAGACAAAACTTTTCAATCGCATTTACTTTTATGAATCTTGGCTCTTTGCAAAAATTTGTGAAAGTTTCATACTCGTGCAAATATTTGGTTTTACAGTAGTGTGTAGTGTGACAAAAAGCCACTGTGGTAATGATCAAACATGTGACACTCTTGCTACATGCAGCCCCAGTCTCCAGGCCAGCCGGCCGATCCTGCTCTCGCCCGCTGCAACGCCGTGTTGGACCCCGTGTGCAAGGCGGTGCCAGGCCTACTGGAGGGCTACTACCTGCAGGCCAGGGTCAAGTTCCTCCTAGGCCAGGTGGAACAGGCCCAGGCCAGTCTCCAGCACTGCCTGGACCGTAACCCAGAGTACTCCGATGCCCATCTACTCATGGCACAGGTTAGTCCCCCAGTGCTGAATGGAGCAATGGAGTTTTTGGTTTCATTTCTCCGTTGAAAAACTAAGCAGGTTTCTTCTCTTTTCAATATTAAATTATCATTATCATTCCTTGGCCCCGTTTTATCAAAAGGTATAATCGATTATAAATTTCCTTAACACACAGGCTGCCGTAGACTTATTATAGAAATCAACTATATAATCAGTGATAACTCTTCATAAAACGGAGCCCTTGTTTACTTGCCTACATGACTGTACCCAATTTACCTGTGGCTGAATGTATTATTTCTACAAGTTTTTCCATGTTTGTACTTGTGTGCTTGTTCTTTTTAAATTTGTAATGTAAGTTTGTGGTCTACAGAAGTGAAATACAGAACTCGATGAAACAAACAAATAGGTGTGATTATCATAACATTCGTCCTTTTTCTGTCTGTGTGTCCACTTATGTGTATGTAAAGACAGCTAGATCAAGTTAATACATGAATTGAGAGAAAATGGATACATAGATAGATAAATAGATAGATGGGTAGATAGGTCTATGGAGGCATAGTTTGATGGTTAGGTAGATGGATATCAAAACTATGACTTGATTGTCTGTGTTCCTTGTTGACATCTTACGATGAGACTTAGTGTTTACTCAAGAATAGCATTCTCTTTGTAATGGAATTTTTCAAGTAAATGAAAGGTTGCCAACAATGAATGTTTTTTTGAAGCAGCTACACTTTTATATGATGTACCACCTACAAATCTGTACCATGTATTTAATATATTTTGCCTTGTTTTCCAATGAATAAAGATTTTATAAATCCTGTTCTTGTTGCTTTCCAGATCTACATGCATCAAGGGAACTACCAGCAATCCTCTCAGTCTCTTGAGGTCGGCCTCAGCTACAACTTTGAGGTGAGTTTCCGTTCAGTAGCGCTCACTCAGTTTGCACCAAGGGCAAGTGTATGGGTAGTGGCTCTCTTAGTCCCACCAATAGAGTCTTTCAGCCTGCTCTGTGTTTGCATGCCCATTTTGTGCCAGGGATTTTGCAGTGTGGACCTGTCTGGCACTACCATGAAGCAAGCTTAAGGGGCTAGGGTTTGCAGTGGCAAGTTGTGAGGTGTGATCACAAGCAATAAACAAAGGCAGAAATTGTTTGAGAAATAATTGTCACTGCCTGTTGCAATCAGATAAACCACAAGCCAGTGGCTCCTTGATGAGTATTCATTGTGGATGCAGTGCTGTGCATTTCCAAACTAGTTAGGCCACACAAGTTCCATGTATGGCTGATAAGAAAGGTTGCAATGTTTAAAGAATATTCATTAGCTCTAGTTAGCTCAGAATAAAACACAGACGGGGCACTAACACATCACAATTTGCTAGCCAAGGTTAAAGAAATTATTAGGGGAGTAAAACATCAAAAGACATTTGGTAGAAAAAGGACACAATTTCTCATTGTGTCATATGTGTTTGTGTCAAACACGTTTGCACAGGAAGTTTTGTATCTATGAATGCAGGATATATAGATGAGTAAATGATAAACTGAGCCTCGGCAGGGTGTAATTTTCACCTCGTTGCTGTGATATGATAGTCCAGATAGGCATTGGCCACTCTATCCATTCTTTCTCATTGATGCTGTTAGATTTGTACTGAAACCACCCAATGTTAGAGATGCAACCTTAGCAAGGAATGATTTGCACTGCGCTCCTGTGATATGATAGTCCGGGAAGGCATTTGCCGCCCTACCCATGCCTTCTCATTGATGCTCTCCCATTTGTACCGAACGGTTTCTAGGTGCGCGAGATGCCACTGTACCACCTGATCAAGGCCCGCACCCAGAAGAAGATGGGGGAGATGGAGGAGTGCTGCAAGACGCTGCAGGCGGCCATGGCCCTCCCTGGGGTGAAGAAGAGAGGTGAGGATAAGGATGTGGGGCCTTCTTGTGTGTGTGTGAGAACATGAGGATGTTATCCCTGGGCCCTGTTTCATATACCTGTTCGTAAAGTTACGAATGACTTACGAGCGACTGGTGATCTGTTCTTGTGCTGAATTATGGAAATTCTGATAAGTATAGCACATCACAACTGATCACCAGTCGCTCGTAAGTTGTTCGTAACTTTACGAACAGCTTTATGAAACACCCCCCTGGGGTGACAAGCACTTTTATCTCAATTGACATATGTTGTATATTAAAAAAATCTCCTAACTCAATTTTTAGAATCAAATACAGTACTGATTTAAGTTTTAAAACATTATAGTCATTAATAATATAATCCTAAACAGTGCTTCTGCATTATTTCCCATTGATATTATTTCGCAAAAATGTCGCAAAAATGAAGAAGCTTTTCTCCTGTCCTAAAAATTCATCATTTTTGAGGTACGAGGCCTTGTCACTGCAGGGACAACATAGGAGTGTATTTCAGATGATGTGTGGATATGGGGCACAACAGAGAGTTGCACTTTAAATGGATTTTGAGCATTGTGCCCAATACTTCCTTATACGCAGAAGTACCTTTGTGAGATTACAATGAAGAAAACGAAAGTTGACCATTGTGGGGAAAGTGATCGTGCGACAGCATGAACTACTAATACTTTCGTGCAATACATTCTTATAAGCAAGCCATAAAACTTAGTAGCCCTCAAAAATGTTCAACTCTTCTTCTCCTTCGTTTCTGTGATATGACAGCTGTGTCTGCATCCAGACGAATGAAGGGCGGACCCATCTCAACAACTGACCGTGTGTCGGTCTTCCTGGAGCTAGCTGAGGCATACCGGGAGACAGGAGCTCAGGTGAGTCTAGATGGATGCAGCGGCAGTCTCCATTTTCACGATTTGTCATATCTGGATTGGAAATTTCTACAGTCTGCAAGGTTTCAAAAGGAAAATTGATATTCTGTATCTTGACCCGTATCAGAAAAAAAGAAATGTATGTGTATATAATCTGGCAGAAAAGCAAGATTTCTTCAACTGTGGTGTTCTAATATGTGCAAGGTAATTATTAATATGTGATTTGACTTCAAAGTAATGTAGACATACCAAGCATATCCAGTCTATTGCTTTGACCTGGCTTCAGCTTGTACAGCTACTGTAGGAATCCTGAACATTGCTTACTTCGACACCGAGAACACTATGTTATCTGCAAGGTGGTAGCAGAGAAGTCTTGCAGCCTTTAATACCGTCGGGGATGTTATGTCAGCAGTTAAGTTCTGCACTGTGTAGAACTGAAACTAATACAGAAAAATCCTGGCATGAGAATCCTGGCATGAGTCGCTGCTAGGATCTGTATGTTTGCTGCATCGGTTTCTCACATGTCATGTCAAGTTGTGAAAAGCAGTCAGATGGTACAATTTATAAGAGGCCTTTGTGTGGTGGTTTGCCATGTTTGACAAGTGAGGCACATATTTCCAACATTTTTTTTTCTAAGAAAAGGAGAGCGGGAAGTTACCGCATCCTGATGCAGTGTGCATCACTACTTCCTTATAAACCCAGTGTCGTGAGTTAAAGAAATACATTATGCTTAATTTCTCTTTATTTTGATTCCCCTTCTTTTTCCTAATAGCATGAAGCAGCGAAAGTCATGCAAGACGCCATCAACGAATTCGGGGGCACCCCAGAGGAGATCCGCATCACCATCGCCAACGCCGACCTCTCCCTGGCCCGGGGAGATGTGGAGCAGGCCCTGGGCATGCTGAGAAACATCACCCCTGAGCAGAGGTCAGTGGGGGATGGGGTCTCAACAAAGTTGGTCGCTTGTCAGTGTCAGTTAAATTATTTTTTTTTAACTGTTTGTTTAAAGCCTTGATAACATGGGTAGTCTGATTGAATTAACTGCCCATGCCCATTAATCGCTTTTGAATGTTTCTATAACAGATATCTGGCACTATACACAAATGCTGTGGATCATCATCATCAGTAAAATGTGTCCTGAGGAACAGCAAAAGCTCAGAGACTTTGCAGTGACATACCAGTTGTATGGCCATTATCGTGCAACTAAACTTTGCCAGCCTCTATTAGTCTCTTTACTCAATTTCTTTTTACCCAATTGGCACATTATGTGCCAAATTATGAACTATTTACAATCGTGTTTACAATAGTGTATATGTGTATGCCCAGATGTTTCAGTGAATGTTCACATTTTCATGGTGTCAAATAAATTCTCTGTGGTAAATCATCAGTCAACTCATTGACTACTTGTTGTTGTTTATTGCTCTACAGCTACTTTGTGAAAGCTAGAGAAAAGATGGCAGAGATCTACTTGAATCACCGGAAGGACAAGCGACTCTATGCCAGCTGCTACAGGTCAGTCTGTTTATTTGACTACATAGTTGTTGGTTTGTTGTTGTTGTTTTTTTTACTCTGAACTTGTTGGCATACGTATGTCCTGATGTTGCTACTCAATTACTTTACTGTAATGGCAATACTGAATGATGTACTAGGATTAACACTGGCACAAACATGTAGAAACTCTGATCATAGCAGTGTTGTTTAAGCAATTTTTTACAGGGCATACAAAATGCATCACCCAAGTTTTAGAATGAAATTATGTATTTGGATTGCCAAACATAGACATTTGACCACTTTTACGCTCATTCCTCTGAAGTGTAATTTCTGTGTTGTTATTCTTACACTTCAAAAGTTAAAAGATGCAACATGAGACTTTCTACTGCGTGCATTTTTTAACTCAACGAGTGAAGATGGAGAGAGTGTTTTATTTACTGTGTGCGAGAGCCAAGATTCGCGAAATTAAAATGCCTGTGAAAGTTCTTGTCTACACTATATGCATTCAATGTCAGAGGCAACTCGCGAAAATTTCATGCCATGAAAAAGGCCGTTGGCCCCAATTCGCGAAAATTTCATGCCGCGAAAATATGTTTTACAGTAGTCTCTGACCATGAAACAGAGGCACTGAAGTTGCTATATGCACATCTCTTCTTCTATGAAACACGTAGCTGGAGCTCCCATTCAACAGTCAGATCCTGTAAGAACTGTAAGAAATGTATGAAATTTTATATTCCTGAAACTCTGTGAGAGATATGATTCAAGCAGTTGAGTTCTTGAATCTTCCAGAGAGCTTGCAGAGAAGTACCCCAGCTCGCAGACGTCCATCCTGCTCGGCGATGCCTACATGAGCATCCAGGAGCCAGAGAAGGCGATCGAGGTCTACGAGAAGGCGCTGAAGAAGAGCCCCCGTGATAGCGCCCTCGCCAGCAAGATCGGCCAGGGGCTCGTGAAGACGCACCAGTACGGACGGGTGAGAGAGGTTTCTCTTTTCTCCGGCTTGATGGTGATCTGTGCCCAATGTACAATGGAAATGATATGGTGTGCTGTCGATCAAGAATAATAGTCTGTTGTATGACTTGAAGGAAACCCTCTGTGTTTGATACATAGTTGGTATTGACAGTGATATTCCACCTCAGCTTCAAGTCAAGACTCTTTGTGGATGTTAGTGTTAATTAGTCCAAGTTCAAGTCTTTAAAAAAAAGTGGAATATTTTTGTTTTCTTTTGAGAGGCCACTCTGATTGATTGGGCATTGTAACTCAGTGGTACTCTGGCAATAGTACCCATATTTTTATTATGCCTCCGCCACGAAGTGGTGCCGGAGGCATTATGTTTTCGGGTTGTCCGTCCGTCCGTCCGTCCGTCCGTCCGTCCGTCCTTCCGTCCGTCCGTCCTTCCGTCCGTCCGTAATGAATTTTGTGGACAAGGTAACTATCGAAACCTGTTGAGGTATCCTAATGAAACTTGGCATGTATGTGTATTAGGGGGTGAAGTTGTGCCTATCAACTTTTGGGTGCACATGCTCAAGGTCAAAGGTCAAAAGGTCAAGGTCAAATACATAAAATTTCACTATTTCCACCATATCTATTGAATGCCTGAAGATATTTTCTTGAAACTTAGTGTATACATGTATTACCCAATTAAGATTCTCTGGTGAAAGTTTGGGTCATGAGGTCAAAGGTCAAAGGTCAAAAGGTCAGGGTCAAATACATAAAATTTCACTATTTCCACCATATCTATTGAATGCTTGAAGAGATTTTCTTGAAACTTAGTGTATACATGTATTACCCAATTAAGATTCTCTGGTGAAAGTTTGGGTCATGAGGTCAAAGGTCAAAGGTCAAAAGGTCAAGTAAAAATATTAAAACTCCTTTTTTTTCTCCGTACCTTGGAAAATTGTTCAAGGTATCTTCATGGAACATAGTATATACATGTACTGACTGGAAGTGATTATCTAGAGAATGTAGGGTTCATGGAGTCAAAGGTCAGGGGTCAAAGGTCAAGTGCAAGACTTCAAAATTTTACTATTACCCTCATATTTATGCAATGCCAGCAGGGTTATTTTTTTACACTTGGTGTATGCATGTGTAACCTAATAGAAATTCTCTGGAAAGTTTTTTTTTTTCTCTTTTTGCCTCAAAGGTCAAAAGGTCAAAGATCAAGTGAAAGTGCTGAACTAACTTTTTCCTCCATATCTCAGAAGTGGCTCAAGTTACCTTGAAACTTAGTACATATTATGCGTGTTCTACCTGAAAGTAATTATCTTACGAATTTTAGGGTCAAGGGCCAGATGAAAATGGTAACAATTTACTATTCAATTCAGAAATTTCACTTTTTCTCCACACCTGTACCTTGAAAATTACTCAATGTCTAAATGTATGAATGGGTCAAAGTCAAGTTAAAGTCCTTAAATCCCTAGATACATGCTCTCTTATTCATCCAATTAAACCTAGGTCAAGGAAGGTAAACATTCAACACATTTGTGACAAACTTGTCATTCCAATATTTTGCCAATTTTGTGAAAATGTAATCACACAGTGTCCACATGTACTATCTAGACCTATTGGGAAAATCATGCATTATGGCGGAGGCATACCAGTCGCCAAAGCGACATTTCTAGTTAGCTATATTTCAGGATTTAAAAAATGAAATCATGACCGTGCATCACAAAACAAACAAAAAGTCACACCCCTTGATTTTACGTGAGGACTCAAGAAAGGTGAAATGGGTGAACCGAGTCAATTTTTAGTTTTCCATATTTTCTGAAAGAGGTATTCTTCTACATTATTCTTGAGTTTGGGATCATAAATTGAATGGGAAAGTGGGTTTTCAGCAGTTTTTCTACAACCCTTTTTTGGTAGAGTATTGTGATCAGGTTTTTCTTAGAGGCCCCTTTCATTTCTTGAAAATCCTTTGCACCCTCTTCACTTTCAACTCTAATAACTTTTGAAAGAATGATGCATCTGCTCTGAAAGTTGACATTTATCATGGTCAGAATGTGATAATAGACCATGCTCAATTTAAGCTTAATTTGATAATCCCTTAATTGTTGGTGCTACGGTGGTTAACATCTTGTTTTTGTCCCATTCATGGCACAGGTATCACAGCTTAGTAAAGATTAAGCACTTGAATAGACCCTGTACTTCAGAGCCTCTTTTCTCAGTTCACACTTTCCAGAGTGTGCTTTCTTTCCAGTATTTATATAGGTTAGGAGAATCCATTTGAATTGAGTTATACATCATTTTAAAGCTTAGAGTCTGTTCTTTCAGAATCTGCCCTTAACTAAAAATCGATGTCTGGCGACTTTTTGTTTGTTTTGTGGTGCAGGGTCACAAATATCATATTCATGGCAAATTGGATAAATGTTGCCCTTCCAGAGAGGGGTATATATCCTAAGTGCATTTGTGAAAGAAGTGCCGTTAACATAGATGTATGATATGAAGTGTAGGGGTGCCTTGATGTATGTATGGTTGGGGCACCACCTATCGGCAGGGCACCTTCCATTCGGCACCCAACGTATCATGGCTGTTTGCGTATAGAACGAAAAGGTACACGCGGGATTAAGTGTCATTAGCTATAAAGACAATAAAAACGAAGAAACGAAAATCAAACTCAAACAAACCAAGCTAAAAATTACACATCCGCTCAGTAACGACGCATGGCTGTGAAATTCACGTGTATTACCTATATGCGGTGAAATTCACGTGTATTACCTATGCTGTGAAATTCACGTGTATACCTATGGAGGGGAGGGGGTGCCGATCGCAAGGTACCCTTTTTAGCTGCGCGAAGAAAATGGAACCCACGCACTAAAATTGCGCTATTTTAAAACGGAGATTCATAATTAACGAGACGGTCACGACATTCAAAACTGCAGTATTTATGGCATATTTCAGGTAAGAATTAGGCGAATTTGTGTTATATTTTTAGAATAAACAAGCTGCAGATCCTTAGGGATGATAGGTGGTACCCCCAACCCTACATTGTATGTTACATTATCTCTACAGGCCATCAATTACTATGAGGCAGCCTTGATGTATGTACATTGTTTGTCACATTATCTCCACAGGCCATCAATTACTATGAGGCGGCCTTGAAGACTGGAGGCCAGAGCTTCCTCCGCCATGATCTAGGGGAGCTGCTCCTCAAGCTGAGGCACTATGAGAAGGCAGAGAAAACTTTAAAGATGGCCTTGGAGCATGAGCCATGTAAGTTTGAAGTAAATGTCTCATTATAGCGTTGTGATATATTGTCATAAGATAGTAATCTGATTGCATGATGATGTTATGATTTATAATGATGTACAATGTGTAGCTACAAACAGATTGAATTGTTCATAATACAGACTTAAAGGTAGGTAGATAGGTAGGCAGGTTTCTTTATGGTTATTCAACTCAGATGTTCTGAAAGATGACAGTACATCAAAATGCATCAGGGCTATGTAAACACTGAAAGACATCTAACATACTAACAACCAACACAGAGTAAGAAAGAGAAGGAGTGGGGGGGGGGGGGGAGGAGTTGAAGAAAGCAGTTGTAACATACAGTAATCAATGAAGAAATAGAGAAGATGAGACGGTTTGAATATGCCAGAGTTGTCAATGTATATGTCTTTTAAGATATTTAGTTTGTTTTTCATAAAAAATGAGAACATGTGTGTTTTTTCTAATGGAAAATATGTTGTTGTTTTTCCTGACATATGATATTCCATGCGTAGTTTTGTGCAATTTTTCCTTCTCTAAACAGAAATATATTTTTCCCTCTTACATATCAAATTTATCGACCATACATCAGTATATTTTAAGATCAGCAAATGTTGACAAACCTGGTACTGGTATGCACTATTTCTCTCAAGGTTCCGTATTTTGAAATTCATATTTATGTATATTTGTACAAATATTTTTACTTTTTGATATGTAAAGGTCTATATATTGCAAAATCTTTGAATCTTCACCTGTTGAGCAGGAAAGCTTAAGATAGAGAGCTCCTTGCTTCAATATCTTTCTCTTTTTTTGGTCCATTCTCCTCTCTGAAATTTGATGTTACCAGCCAATGAGCTGTCTGTGCTGATGGACGACGCCAAGCTCCTTCTGCTGCTAGCCAAAGTTCACAGGAAAGGGAACAAGATGGAGGACGCCATGTTGGCACTCACCAAGGCCAGGGACACACAGGCCAGGTAAGCTGGACAGGGCCAAGGATGGATGGTCGCTCTGGTGGGACAACAGAGGTGGTAGCCATGGCAAATGTACCAAGCACTTACCCGTCCTTTAACTGCCAGCGAATGAATGAACAGTACCGTAATGCAGCCATGTGTGAGATTTCATGTATAATTTGTACATTACAGTGCACTTCTCGTTAAAACGAAGTCCTCAGCATCAGCAGTTTTCTGTCATTATATTAAAATTTTGCTGTCGCTGAATACTTAACGATATAAAGATATTGATGATGATTTTGGGACCTGAATTTTTTACTTCCTTGTAATGATAATTTTCATTAACACTGTGTTCATTGTAACAGGAGTGCACTGTAAAAGCATTCAAAAGGGTGTGATTTATTTCTATCACTTATAAACATATAGCATATTCCAGGTATCTTGGTTTCTCACTTTTTACTTGCCTTTCAGAGATGTAGCTCTAGAATAGTATAGCCATCTTGGTTGATATGCTTTGTAACATTTTGAATACCAGCAGCTCTTAATGTTTAGAATGGACATTATCATACTGTAAGTCTTGTGTCTGTGATTGTTTTTCTCTATATTCAGGGTACTCAAGAGAGTGCAAGTTGAGCAGCCGGATAATGTCCCCGAACAGAAAGAACTGGCCACAGGGTAAGTTGTGAGAATCTCTGTTGTGCGTACTGGTGAGAACATTTTAATTTGTTTACGATCAATTATAATTGTAGTGCAATATATTGAATGGTTTGATGGTGCTCCAGTGAATGGCTTCTTGGATTCACTTGGTTAAAGTTCTTCTTTTTTTATGTTCCCTCCTTTGGGGTACAGTATTGATGAGTGGAGCCAGACCATGGTGACATGTGAATGGGGACAATCTGTATTCACTTTATTCAAAAAATGACACCCGTGGCAATGTAGGCATAACCTCCCTGAGCCAGAGATGTGAATGCTTGGACCAAGGCCTGCAGCGTGACAGTTAGTGGTCAATATATGCTTTCCCAAAGATCTTCTGTGGCTCACTTTTTGTGTATCAATTTGCCACTGTAACCATGAATTATGAAGGCACGCTGTCGTCCCTTTGCTTATACTGGTACATTTTGAATCCTTTACCCACTGAGGACGAGTCCAGAGTATACTTGGGCAAGTGTCTATGGAAAATGCGGGTTGTAGCAAAATCAGCCAATCCTCAATGGGTTAAGAATTCTGCCAATGAAATGAATATAATTTGATGTCTCAAGAGAACACAGATTTGTGAAGTGACTGTGTGAAATTTGCTGTTGATGATATTTGCTTACCATTGTAAATGATAACCAACAAGAAACTGTGTATGAAGTATGTTCTCATTTTTATTTTTTTAATCATGTTATGTTCATTAAGAATTGGAAAAAAAAGTGCCATGGTGTAAAGAATTCAGTGTATACATCATGACTTTTCAGCATGAATGCTACATGATTAACCTGTGTTATCCCACTAATGATAAATGCAGCATCTGCTCCCAGATGGCGGAGCAGTGCACCTCGCAGCGCGACCTCGACAAGGCCATCAAGTTCTACAAGGAGGCCCTGGTCTACTCCAGCCACGACGGCAAGGCCATGCTGGAGCTGGCCCGTCTCTACCTGGCCAAGTCCGAGCTGGACTCCTGCCAGCACCAGCTGGTCCAACTCCTGCAGGCTGACGGTGACAATGACGCTGCCCTGGTGGTGAGTATGTGTGTATGTGTGTATGTTAAGTGAGTGTGTTTGTGTGTGCGTGTGTTGGTGGGGTGACACACTATTTGCTCCTGCGACAATTGCTCTGGTCTTATTTTCTCCAAGGACTTACGGTTTAGTTTTTGTTTAGCTTCTAGGTTTCGGTTTAGTTTGATGGGAGGATAGGATTAGGGATAGGGTTATGCTTTTGGATAGGTCTTATGTTTGGCTTAGCGTGCAGATACAAGTATTTCATGTTACGGATCCATCGATGGAAAGGGGGGAATGGATGACAAGAAGGGAGAGGAGGGTGGGGAGGGAAAAAAGAGGAATAGACGGATGAAGAGAAGTAAAGACGAAGGTACAGGTAAATGCTTAAAAAACAAAAATTTTCAAGTACATGAAACTTTTACAAATTTGGCGAGAAGCCAAGATTTGTGAAACTAAAATGTGTGTGAAAGTTTTTGTCTGCACAATGCAGTAAATGCCAATGGTGATGTGGCATAGTTTCATAGTGCGAAAAAAGGCGCCTCCTCCTATTTACGAAAGTTTCATGCCACCAATGTTTGTGGTTTTACAGTGGGGAGAGAGGGAAGAGAGGAAGGGAAGGAAGAAGGTAAAGATGGAGAGAGAGAGAGAGTTTATGTGTGTGTATGTTTGTGTGTGTGTGTGTGAGTGGTTTATGTGTGAAGGGTGTGTGTGTGTGTGTATCTGCACATGTTTGAGAGAGATAGACTTTTAATGGGTAATATCAATGGCTGTTGATTGGTTGGTGCTAGTGTTATATTTGGTCAAAATGCAGGGATTTTTCTCTCATCATGGTTTTCAAAGAGGCATTTCTGTATCATGGGAAAGTTTTGAAATTATAATAGTTGGAATGCTAATTATGGTTTTATTTACTGTTAATAGTATACAATTATGTGCAATTGTGATGCGACATGAAACGTGAGGGATAATGCCTCATTAGATTAATGATCACTTCAACTTAAAGATAATATAAAGTTTTGGTATTACCTCAAAAGTTTCCCTGAATTTCCTTGTCTTAGTTTGTGTTTCAGGTTAAAGTACCTTTCATATAACTAACACTGTGAGACTTACTCGCCCCAAAGTGCTCTCATGTCTTAGTAATCATGCAATGATGGTTTCGTACCAGAGCCGCCGCCGTACGGCGGCGAGGTAGTACACGTATTGTACGAAACCATTATTGCATGATAACTGCGACCAGCAGCGTGCAGCCCCATACGCATACTGAGTAGCTAACTGCGACCAGCAGCCCCATACGCATAGCTAAATGGGGCTTCGCATTGTAGCTACAGGATCATGACAGATTTAGTATCGCAGGTAAATATCAACTTAAAATCCACAAAATTCTTCAATTTGAAGACTTACCAATTAAGTTAAAGTCTTGGAAACAGGCTTCGGGCAACGTTTGGTTCTGCCAATAGTCCCTTTCTGTTCGAATTGATGACTGAATGTGACTCGGTCGAGAGGACCTTGGGAGAGCTACACTGAATTGACGGCCAGCGCATGCGCACACAAACATCTTATCCGTTCGTGGATTTGAAATTTGTTCGCATGTGATGTGTGCGTATGCGCTGGCCGTAGTAACAGTGTATGTAGCTCTCCCAAGGTCCTCTCGACCGAGTCACATTCAGTCATCAATTCGAACAGAAAGGGACTATTGGCAGAACCAAACGTTGCCCGAAGCCTGTTTTCAAGACTTCAACTTAATTGGTAAGTCTTCAAATTGAAAGAATTTTGTGGATTTTAAGTTGATATTACCCGCGATACTAAATCTGTCATGATCCTGAATGCTACAATGCGAAGCCCCATTACGCTATGCGTATGGGGCTGCTGGTCGCTATGCGTATGGGGCTGCTGGTCGCAGTTAATTGCATGATTACTAAGAAATGAGAGCACTTTGGGGCGAGTAAATCTCACAGTGTTAGTTATTTGAAAGGTACTTTAACCTGAAACACAGAAATTCAGGGAAACTTTTGAGGTACCAAAACTTTTTATTATCTTTAAGCCACATTTTAGAGAAAAAAATATCAAGAGAGAGAGAAAAAAAAAATGATAAAGTTTTAGCTCTATGTTTGCATGATGTACTTCTTCCTCCTGGTTTGCTTTGTGTAGGTATCAACTTTGGTTTCTGGAATGAATTGTGCTGTCCTCCTTAGCTTGACTTCATGTACCATGTTTGTAATCTGAATTCAAATTCTGACACTTTGTTTCCATTTGGCACAGATGATGGCAGACCTGATGTTCAGGAAGGGAGAGTATGAACAGGCAATGTTCCACTTCCAGCAGTTATTGGAGAGATCTCCAGGTAGATATTGATCAGGATAATTGCTATGTTTCTCCATCCTTGAGTGCCGTATTGTTCTATATAATCATGCTTTAGTCATGATGTGCTCTTCAGTGATTTTGATGTAAGAATGGTGTCTGCAATATATGTGCATGTATGTTTCTCACAAAATGAACATTATCCTTCTACTTGTAGTTATAATGAGCATGTAAGCATCTCAGTAATTTAATTTCACTTGCAAAGTGTGAAAGAGTAGCATAATTGTTAATGGAGTATCAAGTTTGGTGATGAATGATAATTTTTGTTTTTGTTTTTGTTTTTAAGATGTAGGAACTGTTGAGTGCAAACACATTATTGTGCACACTTACACCATTACATGCTTACATTCACACCACAGCATAGGTTTTGTACATTCATGCTATTGCAAGCACTCATAATCATGGCATACATTCACACCAGTATAATCTGCCCACTCTGCATACACTCACACCATAGCATATATATATATATGCTAACACTGTAATGACTGCATATATTTCTGTTTTGCAGAGCACTACGATGCCCTGGCCAGACTGGTGGACCTGATGCGGAGGGCGGGCAAGCTGGAGGAGGTGCCCCACTTCCTGGACCAGGCGGAGAAAGCGTCCCCCAGGGCTGCTGTTGACCCAGGCTTCAACTACTGCAAGGGGCTGTACGCATGGTGAGGAGATATTTGGTCACTTCTCAACCCATGTCAGACTGTAAATAGAGAGGAGTTGCAAAGATCAGTTAGCCCACATTTGTCATAGTATTAAGATATTAGAATGATACCAGAGTGATACCACAGTAGGTGAAGTAAACAGCCTCCTTTTATCTTTTTATGCCTCCGCCAATGAAGTGGCCGGAGGCATTATGTTTTCGGGTCATCCGTCCATCCGTCTGTCCGTACGTCCGTCCCGTTTTGTTTTTGTCGATATCTCAAGAACCGTGAGGTGGTTTTGCATCAAACTTGGTATGAGGGTATATCCTGGGGGGATAATACTTTGTTTCGATGTAAGGGTCACGGGGTCGAAGGTCAAAGGTCACAGGTTATTTTGTGAAAAAAAGGTTGAAATTTCATGTTTTTCTCCATATCTCGCAAATGGTTCAAGGTATCTTCATGGAACTTAGTATATATGCATGTACCGATGGGCAGTGATTATCTAGGGAAGTTGGGGGTCATGGGTCAAAGGTCAGGGGTCAGAGGTCAAGGTCAACTCCTCAAAATATCACTACTTTCCTTATATTTATGCAATGCCTGAAGGATTTTTTTAAACTTGATGTATGCATGTATAACCCAATATATATTCTGTGGGAAGTTTCTTGCCAAAAGGTCAAAGGTCAAAGGTCAAGTGAAAGTGCTAAATTGCACTTCTTCCTCCATATCTCAAAAGTAACTCAAGGTATTATCATGAAACTTACATATTTATGCATGTTCTACCTAACAGTGATTCTCTTTGGAACTGTGGGGTCAAAGGTCAAAGGCCAGGTTTTGATAATACTATTTTACCATTTGATAGTGAAATTATACTTTTTCTCAATACCTTGAAAATTACTCAATGCATAAAGGGTCAAAAGTCAAGTAAAAATCATCAGTTCCCCCAAATACCTGCACTCTGACGTTTTAATCATTCATCCAATTGAACCTAGTTCTAGGAAAGTGAACATTCAGCACATTTGTGGCAAACCTGTCATTTAATATTTTGCCATTTGTGTGAAACTGTCATCACACATTGTCAAGACATTGTACTATAGACCTATTAGGAGAACCATGCATTATGGCGGAGGCATACACCAGTCGCCGTAGCGACATTTCTAGTTTTTTTTTTTGTGACAGAGGTACAGTTGTAAATAGATTGTGTGCATATGCAAAATGCCAATCATTAAAAAAATCATAATATACAAAATTCCTCACACACTGCTAACTGTAAAACCAGAAATTTTCGTGTGCATTCTAACTTTGCAAATTTGGCGAGAGCCAAAGTTCATGAAATTGCAATGCACGCAAAAATTCTTGTCTACTCTATATGCATTGAATGCTTGTGGCAGCTTGTGAAAATTTCAAGCTGCAAAAAAGACCATGGCTCCAGTTAGCGAAAATTTCTTCCTTTACACTACTTTGATCCTGTTGAATGCATAATGTGTAAAGGCTTTTGTAATGTATGTATTCATGTATGTAAGTACATTCAATCTGCATTACACCATTGTAGAAATGTGATAGTCATGAAAGGTTCAATAAACTGTTGTTTGACATGTAACTGAGGAGAGAAGACGACACCTCCCCCCCCCCCCCCCCACCCCAATCATTTTCATTACGTTTGGATGTGGGCATGCTGGCTGACTTGCAGGTACATCGGAAACCCGAACGACGCCCTCAAGCACTTCAACATGGCTAGAAAGGACAGTGACTGGGGCCAGAGGGCCATAGCCAACATGATTGAGATTTGCATCAACCCAGACAATGAGACCCTGGGGGGAGAGACTTTTGAGAATGTTGATTTGGATGCAGCGTAAGTGGAAACAATGTGTCGTCATGTAAAATAGTAACTACGGTAGTCTCTTTAAGGAACAACAAATCTATGCTAGCTTACTTGAAAGTCAGTTGCCATCAAAGCTTGAATGATAAGTTTGTATGACTTTTAAGTCGAGAGATATGACCATATAAACTCGCAATTCTATTAAATATATGTACCGTGTCTTGTAGCTATAACTTGCGAAACACTTCAGGTACCGCAGTTAAGTCACTGGGCATGTATTTGTTGTCCATGCCAAATTGATTTTCAGTCTTGAGGTCAAGGATCAAAGGTCTTAGGGGTCACAGTAACAGGGCATTTTCATCTTGGTTCATTTCAAACACTTGTTTTGAGATGCTTGTCATGAAATATGATGAGACTGTAGTATTGCCATATTTTATCAATTTGCCCGATTTATCGAGAGAGATTTGACAAAGGGCAAAGGTAATGCCTCTGTGGAGTGCAAATTGTATCTTCTGGAAGGAATCATTTATGTATATTTGATGAATGATGCAACTCGCCTTTCAATGGGAAAGTAATGATGCCGTACATACTTGATGGGTCTGTTTGAAGACTTGTGAGCTACTCTGATACTGAATCGTAGCTCTTGAACTCTGACCCCATAGGACCGCTGCAGAGAAGGCAGATTCTGAGCAGGTGGCTGCAAGAACAGCAGAGAAGCTCATCAAGGTATGTGTACATCTGTCTGAGTCTTGTCTCATGATTGGTCTGTTTCATGTTTAGTTTTGTTTTTGTTTTTGTTGTTTTGTTCTTTCCCTCCAAGATCCTTGAATAAGTTATGTTGGTCAGCATCCTACAATAGTCTGACTGCAGCACAATCCAGTTATTTGCAGAGAATAGCCAGTTAAAATAGTGAAAGTTAGGAAAGATATGATGAGATAGAACATTGAATGTAATTTCTCATATAGCGAGACTATGTGTTGCTTGATGCTTAGCTATTTCAGTAAATTATAATTTCTATGTATTTCTGCATGCTGCCTCATTTCATTAGCAATTCTTTTCAAATAAAAGTGTTTTATTTGAAAAAAATTTCTAGATTTGTGTGCATGGCATTCCTTTCAATCTTGCGACATGCTGATTAAACTAAAGTTGACATGACCTTTTGACCCTCAGGAACTGAAGCCCAAGGAGGGGTCAGACACACACCTGATCCTGGAGATTTACACCCTGATGGCAAACAAGACCAAGGCCAACATAGAGAAGGCCCTCTCAGCCTTCATGGAGCTCGTGTCCAGCAGTGAAGTACGTTTGATGGAGATCCACTCTCAAAAGCCGTGCCTTTTGTATTAAAAAGAATGATCAAAATGATAGATACTCGATGACTAGAGTGAACAACCCTATTTGCAGCAGGTCTTGTACAGGGTGCCTATTTGCGGCAGCGGCCATTTCATTCATTGATGGAAAGGCCCAACCAGGTGTCACTTCCCATAGCACGTGCGAGTAACTCCCGCTTGTGGTCTGAAGTGGGACTAAGAACAATGGTGTTCATTAGCTGTTTTATTGATGAATGAAAGTGCCCCTGCCAGAAATGGGCACCCTGCCTTAAACAGGGTTGATTACTCTATATCTCCTCGTACGGTCACAGTCCAGTAGAATATTATCAGATGTCAGGAGACTATTTAATGTATCGAAATAGAGTAGCTACCGGAAATGATACTGTCGCAGAGTCTTTTGCAAAAGTACTTGCTGCCATTTGTAGAGGGTTGTTTTGTTGCAAAGGAGAGTGCTGCTTGACATAAAAGAAATGACTCATTCCTGATATATATTACAGAAAGTCAAAACATGATCAGTAGTAACAGTGTAACATTTGATTTAATCAGTCACTCGTTTAGCTGCTGCAGGGCCCCCTTTAGCATTCATGGATGAACTTGAAGAAGAAGGACAGAAAACAATATGTAGTTTTTGCAGCCTGATGGAAGGTTGTTGCGATGCAATCTTTGGTACATACTACAGATTTCACCTGTCATCTGCATTTTCGTAATATTTATTGATATTTGTTTGAAAGGGGAAATCAGTAGAGAGCATGAAAGAGAAAACTTATGTTAAGTTTATGATGAGCAATGTTCTCCTTTAGACCTCACAAGGCATGGACAAGGTAGCTGAAGTATTGAGCAATGACTCATTTTTTGACAATTCTTACTGTGCATGGCAGAGGGAGAACGTCCCAGCCCTGTTGGGAGTGGCCACGGCTTACATGATGCTGAAACAGACGCCAAGAGCTAGGAACCAACTCAAGCGCATCGCCAAAATGGAATGGAACCCAGTGGTAGGCATTGTATATATACTATGTACTGTCTGTATCAGAATACAAATTCATGAATTTGGATTGTCAGAGGGAATCCCTTTTCTGTGTGCTCTGCTACATATACAGCATGTATATGGAATAATTCGTGTGACTGTTGTCATGTTTGCGGCCTGTGAAGTACTTTTCTCAAATGCGGTTGAGAACAGGGTCCCGTTTCATAAAACGTGTTATCAGTAACAACTGCCACATCTCTAGGACAAATTTGCTCTCAGCCAATCAGATACAAGGATTTCAGTAGCTTATAACAACTATTGTAACTTGTTGTTGATAACAAGTTTTATGAAACGGGGCCTAGGTCTCAAGCCTTGGAGTGTTGTGTGTTTAGACATCAACACCATATATGGAGCACAGATTTATTCCACTTAGAGCTCAATACCATTTGTTGATAATGATTGCTGTATTATCATTTTGACAGAATATAGCATGGCAAAAGATGGCTGTGTTAGTAGTTAGTAATATGTCTGTCTTATGGTCAAAGAAATTGTAGGTGCTAGGGCCCAGTGAGACCAGAAGAGCAATGCTGCTTGTCATCAGGGTGTCCAATTTGTAAAGAGACGAGATGCTCTGTGTCTAAGAAAGGTCATAGAATGGAGGTTCTGAGTGTGAGAGTGTCAGAAACTCATACACTTATGAAATACCACTTTACTTTTCACAGAGAGTGTAATGAATTGTCTTTTTCCTATGGCAACACATGCCTGGTTAGTGCCGCTCGTTAACTAAATGCTGGTCACCGTGGGTGATCACGAGGGGTCAGCACCTCCTGCCTGTTTTCTTGTTTCGGGTGGACCACTTCTCCGGGTGGCAGTTTGTGAGGTGTGAAACAGGATCTGTTGTACGCATGGGTTGTGACTCTCTCACACATGGGACCTTCATTTTATGCCCTATCTGAGAAACATGAGAGTGTTTTGCCTCTAACTAGAAGGGGTGGCACAATAACACACAACTTTGCTTAACTAGACTCACCGGAAGTCAAATCCGAGCCAATCGCTGCCTATAGTATGATGATCTGTCCTCCACACACCGAGGAATGATCCATGTGACCTCTAGAAGTTTGCCCTAGGTGACTTGCACGAGTCAGCACCATTGATATAAGCCAGGCACAATATTGTATTGATTGAGGAACTTTCATACCAATATCATCTCAACTATGCAGGATGCAGAAGAGTTTGAGAAGAGCTGGCTCCTGCTCAGCGATGTCTACATCAACTCTGGCAAGTTTGACATGGCCACTGAGCTCCTCAAGAAGTGCCTCAAACACAACATGGTGAGCATGATGGGTTTTTTTTTTCTCTCCAAAATAAGTTATGTTTAGGTGATAGATTTGTGAAGTTTAAAGGGACTGTACAGTACTGGTTTAGGTGGGGATTCATGTTTTGAACATTCCTAAGTGAGATAATGAAAAGCCTCTTATGAAATATGAAAGAGCATGTAATTTTAAGAAGGATTTAACATTTATTTGATGAAAATTGGTTTTCAAATGGCTGAGATATCCAAAAAAGTGCTGATAATAAAAGGCGACATGCCACAACTTTATTAGGATCTCTTTGTTTCACCTTGTTTTTGGATATCTCAGCCATTTCAAAACCGATTTTCATCGAATAAACTTTTGATACCCCTTAGAACTGCATGCTCTTTGACATCTCATAGAGTGGTTTGTGCATATCTCGCAAAACGTTAAAAGCTAAATCCTCACCTCGACCAGAACTGTACACACCCTTTAAGAAAAGTCCACTCGCTAGTTTTAAGTCCCATTCAGTTGCTAGATATAGATGTGGTTTTCATTTAAAAAACAGGAAAAGTAATAATTATTTAATGCCAATTGAATGCACTGTATTATGGTGATATGATTTTTTTTTTTATAGCAGCTACTTAACAGCTCCATTGCCCCTAATTTGTTAAGATGTAGTATGCCATCAAAGCTGTTTAGTATGTGTAATATTCTACACTGTATGTAGCCATTGTATGATTTTACAGCCAGATTACAAGTTTGATGATAAGGCAGCATCTGGGAGTGCACTACTAACATTTGTTCTGAGTGGTTCATTACAAATGCCAAATGTACCAGTAGTAGAAATGATTTGAGCTTGCAAAACAGAACAAAACAAAAAAAAAAAATCATTCATAAGAGTTCACAGTATACCTTGTGCACAACAAACTATGCTGGTGTGACTGTTTTAGACTATTAATTGCATGCAACTTTTCTTCTTCTTTTTCCCCAGTGGCATTTTTTTTTTCATAAAGATGGTCTTTAAGGCAGTTTTAATGTTCAAACTATCTGTTTAAACCTGTTCTTTGATATCTCTTAACTCTGTTTTTAAGTTGAGCAAAGTTTTCCTTTGGTATGATATCCTGCACAAAACAATCTAAAGTTTTTACCAAGGACCATCTTCCCATTTTGTATTGTCTTGTGTGTCATATGCTAGTCTTGCTGCAAGGCTTACGAATATCTGGGATTCATCATGGAGAAGGAGCAGTCCTATCAGGATGCAGCCAATAGCTACGAGAAGGCCTGGAAGTATGGCAACCAGCACAATCCTCATATAGGTTAGTGCAATATGTGTTTAAGCCTTTGAGTGTTTTGACTGCCGATTGGCACAGAAAACCCCATTATGTTGTACATACTGTCCAAATCCCTGGCACAGTAAGGGTTAGTACATCTCTAGCCATCCTTCCTCATTTACATTGCAAGATGCTTCATATGCAGCGGTTAGGTTCGGATTGATGTGGACACATTGACATTGACATAAAGTGAAGTGTGTGGGACCTAGAGAACCAGCCAGCAGGACTGCCAATGATGCAAGTGTGTGGATGAGTTCTGGTGGAATGTTATGTGCCATGTAGTGATAGGTCATTAATGAAATTGCACTGAAAGCTCCGGTAATGGCGAAATGAGGCAATTGATTCCAGTTGGGCTACATACAATGTCCTGTGGGAAATAGGAATAATCATTCTTGGCTGACAGTTTACCCAGCTATTAGGCACAGATGAATTATTACGATAGTGAACCAGTCTAATCCTAGAGTGTCAAGAAGTAGGGTATTTTACTGTTCTTGTCTTTCATCAAATATGTAGACAAATTTACTTGAACATTGTGTAATCATCAGGGAAACTAGGGACCATTTCAGTGAGTAAATTTCTTGTCATTTTTAATGTTGTATAACTGCAGTGCTCATAATGATGAAGGACATTCATCTATTCAGCATTTTATTCTATCATGTACTAGGAGCAAAACATTTTGCGTTTTTGTAATTTCACTGCATTTATAAATACATTAAGAGTCTACCAGGTACTATGAAATTGTGTGAGGTGCACTTTGTGAGTTGCATGTGCAGGTGTTGATATAACCAAACTAATAAAGTGTATGAATGTGTATAGAAGATAATTTTGGGACCCAAATTTTACTTCATTGTACCCAAAATTTTGTTATAACCATGTTTTTTTTTTTATAACAGGAGTGCACTGTATACATGTATATGTGTTTTTAATTGCATTGGTCATTATACAGAAATAAAATGACTGTTTTGACATTATCAATGTAAGCTTGGTTTCCTTCAATCCCAATAATCATCTCTGATTTCACTCGTCTGTCTTACACTCTCTTACAGGTTACAAGCTAGCCTTCAACTACATGAAGGCCAAGAGATTTGTAGATGCCATCGACATCTGCCACAAGGTCCTTGCTTTCCATCCGGACTACCCCAGGATGCGCAAGGACATCCTGGATAAGGCCCGGGCCAGCATCCGAGCGTAGGGGACAGAGCGGAGCTTTTTGATAGACTTGAAGGGGGAGGGATGGGGGAGGGTGGGGTTGGGGGAAGCAGATATGGCAAGAGACTTTAATCTTCTATTTACGGAGCTGAACTCGGGGCATATTTGAATGTGATATTTGCCAAGAATACATGTACTGCTGCTTGCATATGAATTAAGAATGGTGGTGCAAAGAGATGCATGTACAAAGACTCACCTGAAAAAATGGTGGTGTGTGACCTCATAGGGGATGGCATTGACAAACAAACAAATAAACAAGCAAGCAAATATACAGCAAACAAATTGAGGAAAATAAGAAACCAAAACACTTCATGAGCTCATCTACAAGTTTATGTCACTCATGTGTGCATTATTGTGACACAATCAATCAAAAACATTACAAATTTATATGGTGCAGCGAACATTCAGAAGATGAGAACAATAAGCAGTAATTTTTTCGCAAAGGTGTTAGCAAACATCTTTATAAATATATCATATGAGCAAGAAGTAAAAAGTGTAGATTTATGATGCTGAAATTAAAGGAATCATATAGTTTTGGTTGAGACCTAATTTCAGGTTTCTAACATTTTTTGGTGAGATAATGAGAAACCTCTTATGAAATATGAAAGAGCATGTAATTCTATGAGGAATTCAACGTTTATTTGATGAAAATTGGTTTTGAAGTTGCTGAGATATCCAAAAAAAAGAGCAATTCTAATTAAGTGTGGGACCCACACTTTATTACGATCGCTTTGTTTTACTTTTTTTTTAATGTTTCAGTCATTCCAAACCCGATTTTCATCAAATAAATGTTGAATTCCTCTTAAAATGGTATGCTCTGTACTGTATCATAAGTGTTTTCTTGGTATCTTGCAAAAAGTTAAAAGCCCAATTCTCATCTCCACCAATACTGTACCATCTCTTTGAAGACTGGACTTATTCTTTGTCAAGTTCCAATACAATTCTTTGGAGTCTGGCGTGAAAAAGAGGTGAATTCTGGTTCAAATGATGAGGTATGTAGAAGTTTTTGTGGAGTGATGAGAAGTGGCAAGTGTTTCTCTTTTCACGGACATTGAAAAATTGCCTGTCCAGCTCAAAAATCCATGCATTTGAATATCTAAGACTAAGATTGTATGCTGATTTCCAATTCCCTCTATGGGCAGGGTAAATTATGGGCAGAGTAAATGACAACTTGAGTTTCAGTGGGTAAAATTTTATCTTTGGGGAAAAAAAGTAGCCTATGACTATGAAAATTGTACAGTTTTACTCTGATGAACTCTGTGCAGTCATACTTTAAAAATCTGAAAGGTGTTTGTTTTCCTTGTGATTTTACTCACTGATTTTCGGAGCCAACTTAATATTACTAAACCAGATTACAGTAAAAAAAAAAAAAAAAGAAGAAGAAAAAAAAAGAAGCAAATGCTTAACAAACAAAAATATGAATGTAAAAGATAGTCATGGAGGAAGTATGGTTTCACACAAGCCAATATTTGGAAATGCATTGTATATTTGTATACCAATATGCTTTTTTTTTCACTCATACAGAATTGTGACAGAGAGTATTTGGAGGCAGTCTTTCTCTTAAAATCTAGCTCAAGTGTCCAACAGAACTTACATACTATCATTAATTACAGGTTTCTTTCAAATTAAGAGTGTTGTGCATTCTACTTTTTTCTTCTCTTCTAAAATTCTGTATACTTCCCCTTTACCTGCTGTTGGCAAAGTCTCGGATGCATTTATGGAGGTATTCACTTGCTTCAAATTTCATACAGGCCCATCGGTGTGCGTTTAAATTTTCATGCATCGCTTTTTTAACGAAAATAGGTGTTGTTAGTGTGTCAAATCATCCATCATTGAACCGAATATTTCGTCAATTGTACAGTGCACTCCTGTTACAACGAAATTCCGGTTATAACAAAGTAAAAATTCAGGCCGCGTTGTTTGTTTGTTCAGTTATAACAAAATTTCGATATAACAAAAGAAAACTGCCATTCCCAAGGACTTCGTTATAACGGGAGTCGCCTGTATTACACTAATGTCATATTCTGGCTGTCCCCTGTATGAAAAACAGGTGAATAAAATTGTGTTTCTGTAGGTGTAAGTGATGGGAGTAGACTTGGGTGAGATAAGGCCAGAGACAATATCTGCACTAAGCTATCAGGCCTTCAGTCAAGGCTGTTTTTAGATGTAGATTTCAACCCATTGGTCGACACGCATATGACCGGCATGTCTAAATGAACCATGTCAAGAACTAATTAAAGATTTAGGATTTTCAAAGAAAATTCAAAGTAAAAACTCATTCATATTATTGATGTCAGTTTTTTGTCTTTAAAAAAAGAAAAAGAAATGTGTGTAAGTGGAGTATGATATACTAGTATTTTGATGAAATTAGCTTGTAACATTATTCTTACACTGTAAGAAGTGTGTGTGTACTCTAGTCTGTTTTTAATCAACAATTCACCTTGATTGAAAGTTCTGTTGTATTCATTGTATGCAGTGTTGATAGAATGCATTGTAAAGAAAAAACAATCTATGAAATTGAGCGAGGGACTATTTGGTGTACATTGAATATAGATGTATTTATATATACAAAAAAAGAACTGTCTTCCATTTTGTTTTATTGAACATATATTTCAATTCAAGCTCATAGATGTAAGTGTTATTGTGTGTAAGATGCAAGTGGATATGTGAGTGGATATGAAGGTACCTACAATGTGAATGTGTGGTGTTGAGTGTAGTAATGAATAAGCACACATAGTCTATCATATTCTACTGTTGTGCAATAATATTCCTACCTTGTGACTTCAATAAAATGTGACATTGATCCATTTTTATTAAAACAAAATACACAAAGGCAAAGTCAGAAATTGAGTTATACAAAAAGTGTGTAATCGGAGTAAATGATATATTCTTTTACTGTGTTGGTGGTCCAATGCTCAATTTTGAAGATTAGCATGCATTTTCAAATGTCACTTTTGACCCATGCGAATATTGGTAATTGAAAGCAACTGTAAAGGGGTAATAAATCACTAGAAAGTGGTGAGAACTGTGTCTTTGTTTAGCCATCATAATGAGTGCTTGCTCAATCCACAAATCACAACTGGACAATTAATTGCAAGTCATGCATTCATGAAAAGAACATTTGCAAGCAGAAGTGTCTGCGACACAAACATGTCAAAGGCAGCTGCGGCAGGGGAGTTCTATAAAAGTCTTGAAGGTTTTTTACTCGGGGTCTCACATGCATTTTTGCCGCTGAATGTGCAGTGCAAAATGTTGAGTGTTTTTTGTGGTTCTCAAATCACTTATCAGAAACAGAGCATTGTTGATTCGAGATATGGAATTTACAGAAACTTTCCACACGAGATGAGTCATCAGTTTTAATATCATAAAAGAGGGATTTCTTACATCAATCATTGTTTTCGTGGTAGTAAAGTGATGCAAGCCAGTCATTCACTGACGGCAGATCGATCGTGTGTATTCGGGGAGCGTGTAGGTTTCTGGCGATTGATGGAACCCGAGCGTACGCAAACGCACCAATCACGAACCCGTTATGCGAGATCCGGGCCACGGTACGGGTCGATCGGACGTCGCATAACTTTATTCAGGAATGTATCTAGCGTACGTGATCTGCTGTTGTTGTGAAACCAAACTCGCGCTATTAAAACTAAACCTAGGACTACGGCTGTGACTTGCTGATAGTGATGTCTAGCGGCGTCTATTTACCGTCTATTTGACACGAATTCTGCATCTTCAGTAGAGTTTTATGAAATAAAATTTTGATATTCACCCAGTGATCTCGGCCGTGATCTCACTTTCAAGAAAATCGCAATGTTGCGAACGCTGACGATGAAATGCCTGCTCAATACCCAGACTGTACCGGCCTCGGTAATCAGCGGAATGTATGCCGCTGCGGCTCCGCTGTCCGTTTGGTCTCCCGGAGCTTCGGGCTGCTTCGGAGTCAACCACCCCGCTGGCAGCACGCACAACATCAATAGTGTGCTACTCCAATGCGGCAGCAGCAGTGACTCCAAACGAAGTGGGATGGGCATGGGTCTACTGACAACTCAGGAAAACATCCGACATTTGACGAATCACTCGCTTCTGGCTTTCTCCGATCCTACCAAACCGCTCATTCAGACGCAGGTCAGGATTAAAGACACTTGCTTCAATTCAAATTATGGATAGATTCTAATTTTAATGTTTATTATTTTTTTATACATATTAAACATAAAGTCTAGACCTCTAATTGTGAATTTACATATATTAAAAGTATTTTAAGTGCATGGTGTAATGTGTGCGTGACACTTTTAGTTTTAAAAGTTTGCCCATAGAGGCCTATAGCGTTTGAAAAGAGAATGTCATAGTTATTTTTTTTTTTAAAGAGAGGGGGACATTAAAAGAGATCGATGGATACTCCTGCAGTCTTGGATCAGTGACAGTGTCAGTGTGAATGGACATCTGCAATCAAAGTGACACTCGCTGATTTAGTGATCATGGTGATCATGTTTTATATGGCCTTGGGCCTTGTGCCCTTGATGTAATGAGATTTTGTCGTGGAAAAACAAGAAAATTTATCAAATTTTCTGCACTTGCTTTTGTAATATGCTGTTTCAAATTTTGTAATATGCTGCTACAGCTCAAAAGTACAGTTAATATAGCAAGTGATATGTAGGCCTACTCAGCATCTCGGCTGTGGAAATGGATTACTGAGGCCTAACCATGTACAAATGACAATCAGTTCCAAAAGCTTTGCTATTCAAATTCCGATGATGAATTGTGCAATCACACTGATGTAAAGAGTGAGCTCTCACTATAAAATTGAAATTTCCATGCAGGCAGTCCGATGGCAGAGCAAAACTTCTCAGACGTCAGGCAGTGCATCCGAAGAGCCCCTCAAGGCTCTCCCATCGCCTCACTTCAAGTATGTGAACATTTAGAGCTTCCAAATCAAGTGTTTGACTTTCTACTTTTGCAATTTTATCAATTTCCTGTTCGTATATGCTTGAGTCTCATTTGGATGACACGTCCTACATTTTTGGTCAAACATAAAATACTGTAATACATTCTTTTCAAATGACTGACATCTAACATTTTATTGGTAGTAGTTTTAGTTTTAGTAATGAAATGAGTCTTGTTTTAATTGATCATGTTTTGTAATTTGCAAGTTTGATTGCCTCATCAATATTAAATGATACAATCAAAAACACAAGTTATTTTTCTTTGAATAAATCTAGGTCTCGAATACAATTCAGATCCATTTATTTTCCAAAGAAAGAAATAGCTGAACGTATTAAACTGATGATCACTTTCAAAATTATAGAGTTCATGCAATAACATGCACATATGACAGGTCAAGAAAATAGCAAAGATTTGGTGTAACAAGCACAATTTTTCTGGAACATTAAAACAAAGAAACTTTTATCAAAGTTGCTGTGTGTACACATGCTATTAAATGTCCCAATAAGTACAGTTGGGATGCATCTCATGACCCCACCACAAGTTTGCCTATACAAAACTTGCTTTTGTCAACCCTGATCTTTCCCTGTTATCATCATAATGAGATATGTAGGCCTACTTTATACCAAATATGATTATTTGTCATTTTGTCATTCTACCAGTAGCTGTTTCTTATCCATGCTGGTTAACATTTATCTCTGAATTGTTCTCTCTTCAGGACTCGCAAGAACCTGGCCAAACATAGTCATGAGAAGGCCAAGATGGCTGACAACGTCCAGGCAGCAGTGGACAACACGGATCCCAACTATCTACTTCCCCATCCCATCTGGTAGGTGGAGCTACTTGTCACGTGTTTGGAGTACAAAATGTATGTTTGAGATCAGGCATTTGATGACCCATTGTCTAAACATTGCCTGCATGTTCATGTTCTCACTGTGAATATTTAGTAGGCATTTGTTAGTCTAAGGAAAAGGGCTAATTACAAAATGGAAGCTAGAATTTAAGTACCAATTGACTAAAAGTTATTAATTGACAGACATCTAACATTTTACAGCCGTGAACTTGTGTATAGATCTGGCAGATCATCACAATATGGTTAATATTAGATGAAGAAACAGATCAACCAACAAACAAGAGTGGTGAATACAAGGTGTTGCTGTACAAGTGAACTCAAAGTCTACAGCAAAATAAATTAGTTAGGTGAAGCTCTTTCACATTTCTTAAAAATTTACTAGATATTTATGTTGCTCATAAACCATATTCAGTGGTCTCTGTACAAGTAAATTTTTGTCTGAACATATTATGAACAGTAGCCCTTGTCAGGCCCTAGGAAAGGAGACTGTACTGTTGTGTATAAGCATCACAGAGCTCCAGACAACTTGTTTTATTTTGCAGCATTACTTTTCCTCTTGGACTCTTACAGGTCTGAAGATGAAATGGACAAGGTAGAAATCACGCACAAACCTCCTGCAGAAAGAGTTGACAGGGTAAATATAATCAACCCAAATACCAAAATAAGGTACCGGATTCCATTGCTCAATCAGCAAAACAAAACAAAAAAAGCAAAAACGAAACATGCTTCAGTTTTCTGTTTTATGGTTCAGTGGAGGTGCCACTAATTATATATTGCATGATGCATCGCTTTGAAATTCGTCATTCCGAAAGTGATAGTTCTGAAACTTACTTGTGTTCTATGTAGGAGTACATTGTGTTGCCTCGCTGCACCATCGTGAAATCAATTCAGTGCAAAGATGATACTCTGATGCTAATCCCATGTGCTTACCGTCATTGTTAATAAAAACAGATCAATGCCTCCATTGATGAGTAGATAGGAAAGTTGTAAATGAAGAAATAACTTCTTTTCACATCTTCATATTTGTAGTCTTGACATTGCTGGTTAGTTTGCCAATTAAAATTCACCTAATACAGTAAAGGCCTGTGTGGTGTCACTGTAACCGATGATTCTAAGATGACTGACTTTGTAATCATGTCTCATTCACTGTAATCGATTATTCACAGATGATTGACTATGTTTGTAATCGTGTCGCATTCAAACCCGATTGTGCTTTCTTCCAACAGATGGCATATCTTGCTGTGAAGACAATGAGGGGAGGATTTGACTTCTTTTCTGGTTTTACGTGGGGGAAGAGGACTGAAAGGAAATGGATCTAGTAAGTCATTGTCATCATCATTATCATCTTTATCATTATCATCACAGTCATCATTCTATTATCATCACTGTAAAGTATCTCTCTGTAGGTTCACAAAAGCCCAGTCACACTGACAAAAGATTGCCAAGTTTTAGATCGCGAAGTCTTCATGATCTTTGGTTGTCCGTCCACATTGGCAGCCAAACTTCTCAATGTTTGGGTTTAGTGCACATGCACAAGAAAGAAATAAGAGTAAGCTGTCTGACAGCTAATGACTGTGATGTAACAATGCACACAGTTCATTCCACTGAGGCACTGTCCGAGAATCATTGATCAATGCCTCAAAAAGATGGTGGACTGGTCACATGACAGATTTTGCGAAGTTTCAGTTGCCAGCGCTCAAATATCCCTAGTTTGAGTGAAAAGTTTCACAGGAAGTTTGTGGTCACACTGGCAAAACTTGGAGATCTAAAAGATTGCATTCTTAAACTTCACAATCTTTTGCCAGTGGGACTGCAGTCTATGTGATGAATTGATCGCAAATTGTTGCTTCCTGCTTCTCACACAGTGTGGATTGTACATGCATCAGATTTTAATTAAATGCTCTACTTCAGGAATATAGTGGGGTATAAAGTTCATGCAAAGGCAAGAAATTTGTCAGCGTGAAGATTTAAGAATGAAATTGTCACCTGTTTTAACAAGCATTTCAAAGCTCATTTGAAATATATCTCTGCCTACCTTATGCTCTCTGTTTGTAGAGAACATGGAACATACTTTGTTGCCATTTACTTTCTGAGGAAATATCAATGGTTCCCCCCCCCCCTGATATATTCCAAGCTGCCACAAGACTATGAACAGAGCTCTCTTTACTGAATACATTTTCATTTAGTTTTTATTTTCTGAGATATTTTTGTGATTCATGATGGAAAAATCTTGTATTAGGCATGTCATGGTGTATAGTGTATCCTAATCTTCTAAGAATATTGCAGGATATGTCAATACTTCTGTGCACACTTTGGAATGCAGTGAAATGGGGTTGGGTTTGATGGTTCCCTCTGTACATGATCTCTTATCATCTGGTAAATACCATGACATCATTAAGTGTGATATCCAATGTTGTTTGAACTTGTGTCATTTACCTAAAACTTTATGAGATGTTACAGTGCAATATCAATCTAGCTAGAAGGTCTTGTTGGTATCAATTCAATAGTGAATTTCAGGACCAGCACCTCTCTACCAAAATTCAGTAAACCTCACACAAGTCAACATGCTTGAAACTTATAAAAATCTGTTGACTTACACATATCTTGACTTACATGGAAGTTAATCAAAAAACTAGAGAAGATAAAGGAAAAATTCAGGACTTTTCTGTTGCAATGACTTTTGCATATAAAATTGTTGATTTCTGCAAAGTCAGCGTAGCATAATTCTTGGAATGTCATATCTCATCCATGCTGCCTACTTTGATATTTACATATTGAAACAATGGAGACCATGATATATGGGATTTCTGCTTTGTTTACAGCAAAAATATGTAATCAGAAATACCACATCCTACTTGTCAGGCATCAGATAGCAGGATCTAACCAGCTATGACCTTTGTCAAGAGATATCCAACAGGGAGGTGTCAAACACTAAATGTTTAACATTTTTGTGGCACTGCCTCCAACTTTTATGATGTTGCTGAAAAAAGGTGTACCATACATGTAGTTCTGAAGGTCTTTAAAAAACTTATGCTGAGTGTGGTACATGTACAAGGGATGTGGAACCATTTTTAATGTGTGTGTGGGACGGGAGAGGAGGGGTGGGGTCAAAGGTCAATGGTTCCTCAGGCTGTAACACAATTTTTCTTTGGGGAATTTGTTCTAGGAAGGTTATAGAAGGATTGCTGCTCTGAACAGGTGGTCAGCAAGAAAGGATTGATGGTACTAGGGTAAAAGAAAAAATCTTGGTAAATCAAGAGGCGTATCATATAAATGCAATCAGTCCATAGCATGGTGTTAAATGTGGTGTCATACCTGTATTCTGTTGTTAGCTTGTTAGGAGGGGGAAATGAAGATTGAAAAAACAAGGATCATTTTATTGCTTGCTGTACAATATGCTGGTAAAAGCGTATCAATTTCTTGAGTCATGTGGCATTACTGTTCCAGTATGCATGAAAAAAGTGTCTAGAGTCACAGTAATTAGAGGCAAAACTTGAGAAAGGACTGTATGTATGGGAGCCCATAAGATTATCATGGGTCTTGTACATGGAGTGTACACAGTGTAGGCTTTACTTTGAAGCCTGGTATAAAAGCCTCGCAACATTTTGTGTAATTGTCATGACTTTTCTGTACTGATTTGATATTTGAATCTCCATGGCATTTTCTGTCAAGTGAGAATTATCTTTTGATCTGTTGTGAGAATAGTGGTAATACAAAGATTAAGTGAATTAGAGACAATGATGCTTTGAATGAAAGCATGGAAACAGAGTCAACAGGTCATGCAGATTTGATTGTAGATGACTGTGGAGCGTGATTAACAAGGAAATGAAAATGGGAAATTAAAAAATCTGAATATTAACATGCCATCTTTCAATACAGGATGACAAACATATCTGCATCAAATAATGATCAAATCATGTATGCAATATGTCTATACCTGTGCTGGTCTTGATGCCCACCTAATTTCACATTTTCTAGAAAAATATTGTGTTCTCCATGCTATGTTCACAGTGATTCTTGCACATTTACTGTTACAAGGAGAGGCAATTCCTTCATACTTCTTAAAGAAACTCAATACGTGTCATAGTCTGTGTTTATGTTGCAAATCATGGTGAGTACAAGTACTGCACTGGAGGTATTATAGTCTTGCAAATAAGAGTGTTACTAGCACTTGCCAGTATGTTGGTGTACTGATTTACTAATAATAAAGTAATAAAAGGGATGTCATGCTTTGTGATTACTTTTCTTGATTTGTCTGATTTTGCTCAAAGTTTACAGTGATATGCTTTTGTGGTCTTGCTTCTTTAATTACTTGCAGTATCTCAGTGATTAGAGCAAACTCTCATTTATTCTCTTATAAAAAAATGCAAGAATTCTAAAGCTCAGATATTCAAGGTGCTCGGTATCCTGAGACTGCACGTACGGTACCAGCCCTTTTGTTGCGAAAGTGGTAAATGAGCTTTGAAGAGGAAATAAATAAAAAGGGAAAAAGTGTGTCATGTTTTCCACTTTCTCAGGAAGTACTTGTCGTGTATCAGGTGTGGCATATGGGTAGTCGTGTAGGTTACAACAAAGACATCCGTAATATTTTTTTTTTTTTTTTTAAATGTGTGTAGACAGTCATTTTTTTGGTCATAGGATCAAGAAAACCAGAGAACTATACAGCAAGCTTAATTTGTGACTTTGTATTTAGATGGGAAGAGATCTTCAAACACATGTTTTCCACTGTAGTTTTATGTACCTTCAATGAGTAATCATACACTGCAGCAGAAGCCTTCTGCACAAAGGACAGTACTGTGCTCTTTCACACAGTCTAGACTGCATGCTTTACCAGGAAAAAAAAATGCATCTTTTATTCTTTTGAAATTAATAGTCTGCCAAGTACTGTGTATGCCAAATATTTCGCGAGGTTTTTATTTTCGCGAATTTCGCAAGTCAGGTGCTATTCACGAAATTAAAAACACTCGAAAATATTGACTGATCATGCTGTGAATGTGACGTACACACATTTCTCCACTTGGTACAGGACTCCACTATCGCGAATGTAACCACTCGCGAAATCGTCGGGAAGTTCCGATTTGCAAAAATTTAGACTCGCTGAATATATGGTGTATACAGTATATGAATACCAGGGATATATTTCATTCAGAGGCTTGTGGAAACACTAAACTGTACAGATTGTAGTGTTTTTTGGCAGCAGCCAGGGAATTCAAGATGGACCCCACCACCAAAGAGAATAGGAGTGCACACAGTATGCTATTAGAGGGAGCATGCTCTCTTGATTTTATACTCGGGGCATAGCTAGTATACAAATAATGACTGCTATGAGGGGCACAGTTAAAATTATGGGCCCAAGGTGATGTGAAAATCGTAACTATGCCCGAAGCGAAGCTGAGGGCATGGTTATGGTTTTCACATCACCGAGGGCCTACATAATTTTAACTGTGTCCCGAATATCAAGCAATCATTATTTGTTTTATATACCGAAAATATAGATTCCAAAATATAGATACCGAAAATATAGATTCTAGTCTCTTTTACAGCACTCATAATCAATGCTGATCGACAGCGCGGCGGTCGTATCATTGGTGCGTACATGAATGTGTACATAGGTATATACAGTGTACGGGGTTGCGACTGTTTCCAAACCAGCGTACAGGGCACAGTTGATTTACTGTGCCCAGTGCCGGGCACAGTAGATCAAAAATGGGGCACAGCTATTTTCATGACTCCGCTTTTAACCAATCAGATGAGAGGATTCTATATATGAGGTATATAATATGTAATGGGTCCCTGCCATTGTAGGAAGCAAACCGCTGGATTGTCTCGAGCGTATATCACATGACCGTATACAGCAGTGAATTCTGCCTCCTTTCATACTTGCTCTCCTTTTCTTAAGGGGGGGCACGGTGACATACAGAGTTTCAGATCTTATATTCAGGACCTCATCGTATCATATACTTTGGAAGCATCATTTCTGCCTAAGCCTGAAGTGAAATTGAATGAATGCCCTTTATTTTCCAAACTGGAGTCCTTCAAAGTTTGAGCTAATGAAATTATGATGCAAGCCTATATCTACATTTGTATTTTAAAGGACAAGTTCACCTTCATTAACATAAGGATTGAGAGAATGTAGCAATTTGTAGAACACATCATTGAAAGTTTGAGGAAAAACAGACAATCCTTTCAAAAGTTATGAATTTTTGAAGTGTTTGTGCAGTCACCGCTGGATGAGAAGACTACTGCAGTGTATGATGTCACTTGCGTACAACAATAATAAGGAAAATATTTAAGAGAATTTCACAAAATTTCATCTTTTGAAAAAAGTACACATTCCCTTGACTCGTTACTGACATATGTTATGGGTAATATTATTCCCATTGCCTTTAGAAAGAGGCAAGTCAAGTGCTCTTATATTATGCGGAAAAAATGAAAATATGTTGAATTTTCTTTACATTTTCTTTATACTGTTGTACTCATATGACATCACGAGCCTTAGTAGTCTCCCTATCCAGCGGTTCCAACACAAAAATTTGAACAATTCATAACTATTGAACGGATTGTCCAATTTTCCTTAAACTCTCACTGATGTTTTCTACTAGTATTACTGCATTCTCTCAATCCTTATGTTTATGAAGGTGAACTTGTCCTTTAACAAGTGCTCATAAAGCGCCCATTTTTCTTTCTCTCCGTCTTTCCATCCCTCTCTCTTTCTCTTACCTTCCTCCTTTGGTATACCGTAATTGGAATATCAATTCCATCATTCATATTTTTAGTTTGTTTGCTTGATTTGGTAACGTCGGCCTACGTATGATACAGGCCCTAAAAATGTCCCCAGGGAAATCATTTCAGACTGTAGCCTAGGCACCGTTCTTTCCTAATCTTGTAATACTGGTAATAATTTCCTTATCTGATCATTTGACAAATAATCCATTTTCATACTTATAACTTTGATGTTCTGTGGTCAATCTGGACAGTCTGGCAAGTGTTATTGCTTAGGAAACAGCCCCCCCTGCCTTTCTGTAAAGACTGCATTGATAGAAAAAATTATATATTACAACAGGTCCATATAAACCATAGGGGGAGGGTTTCAGGGGTTTGGGGAAAAAAACAAAAAACAAAAAACAAAAACAAAAACAAAAACAAAAACAGAGAATTGCTGTGTTTCACTCTTTGCCGTTTCCAGTCGCCAGAAATTCTACAGATAGCACATCCCTCATGTCTTGCATCACTGATCCCCCTGTGCAACTGTACATCCGATTCCTGTGATACATTAATGAGCCGCACATTTATACAACTTCGTATCATCTAAAAGGACAGGCGTCTCATCACCGCTACTATAAAAACATGAGGTCCTTGCTTCAGCCTTCTCCCCTTGCCCTTCTCTCCCCACCTTATTTTCTTTTTATGACAGTCTCCAGAGCTCGTGGAGAGCTCTCTATAGCTGTGTTTATTTGACATGATTGATGGTAAGGTAGGCAATCTGAGAT